>NC_090647.1:572359448-572584448 GCF_040937935.1 Hyperolius riggenbachi
GCTCTGATGAAGAGATTTCCTGAGGAGACAAAAGTTCAGCAGTGAGGTGGGTGGGGGGAGGCGGGGCAGACTACAGACGCAATCGCGTGGGAAGGGCCCGGATGCAAACACGGCAGGGGGGGGGCCGGAGGGCAGGCGCAGCCAGCAGTGCGGGGACCGGAGGGCAGGCGCAGTCAGCAGTGCGGGGACCGGAGGGCAGGCGCAGTCAGCAGTGCGGGGACCGGAGGGCAGGCGCAGCCAGCAGTGCGGGGACCGGAGGGCAGGCGCAGTCAGCAGTGCGGGGACCGGAGGGCAGGCGCAGTCAGCAGTGCGGGGACCGGAGGGCAGGCGCAGTCAGCAGTGCGGGGACCGGAGGGCAGGCGCAGTCAGCAGTGCGGGGACCGGAGGGCAGGCGCAGTCAGCAGTGCGGGGACCGGAGGGCAGGCGCAGTCAGCAGTGCGGGGACCGGAGGGCAGGCGCAGCCAGCAGTGCGGGGACCGGAGGGCAGGCGCAGTCAGCAGTGCGGGGACCGGAGGGCAGGCGCAGCCAGCAGTGCGGGGACCGGAGGGCAGGCGCAGCCAGCAGTGCGGGGACCGGAGGGCAGGCGCAGCCAGCAGTGCGGGGACCGGAGGGCAGGCGCAGTCAGCAGTGCGGGGACCGGAGGGCAGGCGCAGCCAGCAGTGCGGGGACCGGAGGGCAGGCGCAGTCAGCAGTGCGGGGACCGGAGGGCAGGCGCAGTCAGCAGTGCGGGGACCGGAGGGCAGGCGCAGCCAGCAGTGCGGGGACCGGAGGGCAGGCGCAGTCAGCAGTGCGGGGACCGGAGGGCAGGCGCAGCCAGCAGTGCGGGGACCGGAGGGCAGGCGCAGTCAGCAGTGCGGGGACCGGAGGGCAGGCGCAGTCAGCAGTGCGGGGACCGGAGGGCAGGCGCAGTCAGCAGTGCGGGGACCGGAGGGCAGGCGCAGCCAGCAGTGCGGGGACCGGAGGGCAGGCGCAGTCAGCAGTGCGGGGGACCGGAGGGCAGGCGCAGTCAGCAGTGCGGGGACCGGAGGGCAGGCGCAGTCAGCAGTGCGGGGACCGGAGGGCAGGCGCAGTCAGCAGTGCGGGGACCGGAGGGCAGGCGCAGTCAGCAGTGCGGGGGACCGGAGGGCAGGCGCAGTCAGCAGTGCGGGGACCGGAGGGCAGGCGCAGTCAGCAGTGCGGGGACCGGAGGGCAGGCGCAGTCAGCAGTGCGGGGACCGGAGGGCAGGCGCAGCCAGCAGTGCGGGGACCGGAGGGCAGGCGCAGCCAGCAGTGCGGGGACCGGAGGGCAGGCGCAGTCAGCAGTGCGGGGACCGGAGGGCAGGCGCAGTCAGCAGTGCGGGGACCGGAGGGCAGGCGCAGTCAGCAGTGCGGGGACCGGAGGGCAGGCGCAGCCAGCAGTGCGGGGACCGGAGGGCAGGCGCAGTCAGCAGTGCGGGGACCGGAGGGCAGGCGCAGCCAGCAGTGCGGGGACCGGAGGGCAGGCGCAGTCAGCAGTGCGGGGACCGGAGGGCAGGCGCAGTCAGCAGTGCGGGGACCGGAGGGCAGGCGCAGTCAGCAGTGCGGGGACCGGAGGGCAGGCGCAGCCAGCAGTGCGGGGACCGGAGGGCAGGCGCAGCCAGCAGTGCGGGGACCGGAGGGCAGGCGCAGTCAGCAGTGCGGGGACCGGAGGGCAGGCGCAGCCAGCAGTGCGGGGACCGGAGGGCAGGCGCAGCCAGCAGTGCGGGGACCGGAGGGCAGGCGCAGCCAGCAGTGCGGGGACCGGAGGGCAGGCGCAGCCAGCAGTGCGGGGACCGGAGGGCAGGCGCAGCCAGCAGTGCGGGGACCGGAGGGCAGGCGCAGCCAGCAGTGCGGGGACCGGAGGGCAGGCGCAGCCAGCAGTGCGGGGACCGGAGGGCAGGCGCAGTCAGCAGTGCGGGGACCGGAGGGCAGGCGCAGTCAGCAGTGCGGGGACCGGAGGGCAGGCGCAGTCAGCAGTGCGGGGACCGGAGGGCAGGCGCAGTCAGCAGTGCGGGGACCGGAGGGCAGGCGCAGTCAGCAGTGCGGGGACCGGAGGGCAGGCGCAGTCAGCAGTGCGGGGACCGGAGGGCAGGCGCAGTCAGCAGTGCGGGGACCGGAGGGCAGGCGCAGTCAGCAGTGCGGGGACCGGAGGGCAGGCGCAGTCAGCAGTGCGGGGACCGGAGGGCAGGCGCAGTCAGCAGTGCGGGGACCGGAGGGCAGGCGCAGTCAGCAGTGCGGGGACCGGAGGGCAGGCGCAGTCAGCAGTGCGGGGACCGGAGGGCAGGCGCAGTCAGCAGTGCGGGGACCGGAGGGCAGGCGCAGTCAGCAGTGCGGGGACCGGAGGGCAGGCGCAGCCAGCAGTGCGGGGACCGGAGGGCAGGCGCAGCCAGCAGTGCGGGGACCGGAGGGCAGGCGCAGCCAGCAGTGCGGGGACCGGAGGGCAGGCGCAGCCAGCAGTGCGGGGACCGGAGGGCAGGCGCAGCCAGCAGTGCGGGGACCGGAGGGCAGGCGCAGCCAGCAGTGCGGGGACCGGAGGGCAGGCGCAGCCAGCAGTGCGGGGACCGGAGGGCAGGCGCAGCCAGCAGTGCGGGGACCGGAGGGCAGGCGCAGCCAGCAGTGCGGGGACCGGAGGGCAGGCGCAGCCAGCAGTGCGGGGACCGGAGGGCAGGCGCAGCCAGCAGTGCGGGGACCGGAGGGCAGGCGCAGCCAGCAGTGCGGGGACCGGAGGGCAGGCGCAGCCAGCAGTGCGGGGACCGGAGGGCAGGCGCAGTCAGCAGTGCGGGGACCGGAGGGCAGGCGCAGTCAGCAGTGCGGGCACCGGAGGGCAGGCGCAGCCAGCAGTGCGGGGACCGGAGGGCAGGCGCAGCCAGCAGTGCGGGGACCGGAGGGCAGGCGCAGCCAGCAGTGCGGGGACCGGAGGGCAGGCGCAGCCAGCAGTGCGGGGACCGGAGGGCAGGCGCAGCCAGCAGTGCGGGGACCGGAGGGCAGGCGCAGCCAGCAGTGCGGGGACCGGAGGGCAGGCGCAGCCAGCAGTGCGGGGACCGGAGGGCAGGCGCAGCCAGCAGTGCGGGGACCGGAGGGCAGGCGCAGTCAGCAGTGCGGGGACCGGAGGGCAGGCGCAGTCAGCAGTGCGGGGACCGGAGGGCAGGCGCAGTCAGCAGTGCGGGGACCGGAGGGCAGGCGCAGTCAGCAGTGCGGGGACCGGAGGGCAGGCGCAGTCAGCAGTGCGGGGACCGGAGGGCAGGCGCAGTCAGCAGTGCGGGGACCGGAGGGCAGGCGCAGTCAGCAGTGCGGGGACCGGAGGGCAGGCGCAGTCAGCAGTGCGGGGACCGGAGGGCAGGCGCAGTCAGCAGTGCGGGGACCGGAGGGCAGGCGCAGTCAGCAGTGCGGGGACCGGAGGGCAGGCGCAGTCAGCAGTGCGGGGACCGGAGGGCAGGCGCAGTCAGCAGTGCGGGGACCGGAGGGCAGGCGCAGTCAGCAGTGCGGGGACCGGAGGGCAGGCGCAGTCAGCAGTGCGGGGACCGGAGGGCAGGCGCAGTCAGCAGTGCGGGGACCGGAGGGCAGGCGCAGTCAGCAGTGCGGGGACCGGAGGGCAGGCGCAGTCAGCAGTGCGGGGACCGGAGGGCAGGCGCAGTCAGCAGTGCGGGGACCGGAGGGCAGGCGCAGTCAGCAGTGCGGGGACCGGAGGGCAGGCGCAGTCAGCAGTGCGGGGACCGGAGGGCAGGCGCAGTCAGCAGTGCGGGGACCGGAGGGCAGGCGCAGTCAGCAGTGCGGGGACCGGAGGGCAGGCGCAGTCAGCAGTGCGGGGACCGGAGGGCAGGCGCAGTCAGCAGTGCGGGGACCGGAGGGCAGGCGCAGTCAGCAGTGCGGGGACCGGAGGGCAGGCGCAGTCAGCAGTGCGGGGACCGGAGGGCAGGCGCAGTCAGCAGTGCGGGGACCGGAGGGCAGGCGCAGTCAGCAGTGCGGGGACCGGAGGGCAGGCGCAGTCAGCAGTGCGGGGACCGGAGGGCAGGCGCAGTCAGCAGTGCGGGGACCGGAGGGCAGGCGCAGTCAGCAGTGCGGGGACCGGAGGGCAGGCGCAGTCAGCAGTGCGGGGACCGGAGGGCAGACAGTCAGCAGGGGAGTGGGGACAGCACAGAGGAGTGGAAGGCAGACAGTCAGCCGGGGGGGGGGGGGTGGGGACAGCACAGAGGAGGAGCTGAGGGCAGACAATCAGCAGGGGGGCAGGGACAGAACAGAGAAGGAGCGGAAGGCAGACAGCCAGCCAGGGGGTGGGGACAGCACAGAAGAGGAGCTGAGGGCAGACAGTCAGCAAGGGGGTGGGGATAGCACAGAGGAGGAGCGGAAGGCAGTGAGTCAGCAGGGGGGCGGGGACAGCACAGAGGTGGAGCAGAGGGCAGACAGTCAGCAAGGGGGTGGGGACAGCACAGAGGAGGAGCAGAGGGCAGTCAGCCGGGGAGTGGGGACAGCACAGAGGAGGAGCGGAGGGCAGACAGTCAGCAAGGGGGTGGGGACAGCACAGAGGAGGAGCGGAAGGCAGAGAGTCAGCAGGGGGGCAGGGACAGCACAGAGGAGGAGCAGAGGGCAGACAGTCAGCAGCAAGGTGGGGACAGCACAGAGGAGGAGCTGAGGGCAGCCAGTCAGCCGGGGGTGGGGACAGCACAGAGGAGGAGCTGAGGGTAGACCGTCAGCAGGGGGGTGGGGACAGCACAGAGGAGGAGCTGAGGGCAGACAGTCAGCAGGGGGGTGGGGACAGCACAGAGGAGGAGCTGAGGGCAGACAGTCAGCAGGGGGGCAGGGACAGCACAGAGGAGGAGCGGAAAGCAGACAGTCAGCAGGGGGCAGGGACAGCACAGAGGAGGATCGGAAGGCAGACAGTCAGCAGCGAGGTGGGGACAGCACAGAGGAGGAGCAGAAGGCAGACAGTCAGCCAGGGGGTTGGGGACAGCACAGAGGAGCGAAAGGCAGACAGTCAGCAGCGAGGTGGGGACAGCACAGAGGAGGAGCGGAAGGCAGACAGTCAGCCAGGGGGTGAGGACAGCACAGAGGAGGAGCGGAACGCAGACAGTCAGCCAGGGGGGTGGGGACAGCACAGAGGAGGAGCTGAGGGCAGACACACAAACACGGCGAGACAATCAGTGAACATGACTTACGAGACTCTCTGGACTGCAGAGAGTGAACCAGCTTTGCCATATTCAGTGCCAGCTCTTCCTGCAGAAAGAAGAGAACAAGAAGTGGGTAATTTGTTCCCCTTCCCTGGCTGGGTGCCGCCTATACCCCCAACATGTACCTGCAGCAGTGGCTTGTCCTGCATCCACATACAGTAGAAGAGTCCTTTCCATATCTTACTGAACTCATCTGCACCAAATCCTCCTGTTCAAATAGACAAAAATCACTTAGTGCCACGCCCACTTCTGTGACCCCTCCCCTTACTACTGCCCCTTCCCTTCCTCGGCTACCAAGGGATGGGTAGGAGAACCCCTGTGAGGTGAGGAGCCCTCCCAGGGCTTGGCAAGAGACCCCTGTGAAGTGAGGAGCCCACAGGGCTTGGCAGGAGAACCCAGTGAGGTGAGGAGACCCCCAGGGCTGGGCAGGAGACCCGTGAGGAGAGGAGCCCCTCAGGGCTGGACAGGAGACCCCTGTGAGGTGAGGAGACCCCCAGGGCTGGGCAGGAGACCCCTGTGAGGTGAGGAGACCCCCAGGGCTGGGCAGGAGACCCCTGTGAGGAGAGGAGCCCCTCAGGGCTGGGCAGGAGACCCCTGTGAGGTGAGGAGACCCCCAGGGCTGGGCAGGAGACCCCTGTGAGGAGAGGAGCCCCTCAGGGCTGGGCAGGAGACCCCTGTGAGGTGAGGAGACCCCCAGGGCTGGGCAGGAGACCCCTGTGAGGAGAGGAGCCCCTCAGGGCTGGGCAGGAGACCCCTGTGAGGTGAGGAGACCCCCAGGGCTGGGCAGGAGACCCCTGTGAGGAGAGGAGCCCCTCAGGGATGGGTAGGAGAACCCCTATGAGGTGAGGAGCCCACAGGGCTTGGCAGGAGAAACCTGTGAGGTGAGGAGACCCCCAGGGCTGGGCAGGAGACCCCTGTGAGGAGAGGAGACCCCCAGGGCTGGGCAGGAGACCACTGTGAGGAGAGGAGCCCCTCAGGGCTGGGCAGGAGACCCCTGTGAGGTGAGGAGACCCCCAGGGCTGGGCAGGAGACCCCTGTGAGGAGAGGAGCCCCTCAGGGCTGGGCAGGAGACCCCTGTGAGGTGAGGAGACCCCCAGGGCTGGGCAGGAGACCCCTGTGAGGAGAGGAGCCCCTCAGGGATGGGTAGGAGAACCCCTGTGAGGTGAGGAGCCCCCTGTGCTGGACAGGAGACCCCCTGTGAGGAGAGGAGCCCCTCAGGGCTGGGCAGGAGACCCCTGTGAGGTGAGGAGACCCCCAGGGCTGGGCAGGAGACCCCTGTGAGGAGAGGAGCCCCTCAGGGATGGGTAGGAGAACCCCTGTGAGGTGAGGAGCCCACAGGGCTTGGCAGGAGAACCCTGTGAGGTGAGGAGACCCCCAGGGCTGGGCAGGAGACCCCTGTGAGGAGAGGAGCCCCCCTGTGAGGAGAGGAGCCCCCCAGGGCTGGACAGGAGACCCCCTGTGAGGAGAGGAGACCCCAGTGAGGAGCCCCCCAGGGCTGGACAGGAGACCCCCTGTGAGGAGAGGAGCCCCCCAGGGCTGGGCAGGAGACTCCTGTGAGGTGAGGAGACCCCCAGGGCTGGGCAGGAGACCCCTGTGAGGAGAGGAGCCCCTCAGGGCTGGGCAGGAGACCCCTGTGAGGTGAGGAGACCCCCAGGGCTGGGCAGGAGACCCCTGTGAGGAGAGGAGCCCCTCAGGGATGGGTAGGAGAACCCCTATGAGGTGAGGAGCCCACAGGGCTTGGCAGGAGAAACCTGTGAGGTGAGGAGACCCCCAGGGCTGGGCAGGAGACCCCTGTGAGGAGAGGAGACCCCCAGGGCTGGGCAGGAGACCCCTGTGAGGAGAGGAGCCCCTCAGGGCTGGGCAGGAGACCCCTGTGAGGTGAGGAGACCCCCAGGGCTGGGCAGGAGACCCCTGTGAGGAGAGGAGCCCCTCAGGGCTGGGCAGGAGACCCCTGTGAGGTGAGGAGACCCCCAGGGCTGGGCAGGAGACCCCTGTGAGGAGAGGAGCCCCTCAGGGATGGGTAGGAGAACCCCTGTGAGGTGAGGAGCCCCCTGTGCTGGACAGGAGACCCCCTGTGAGGAGAGGAGCCCCTCAGGGCTGGGCAGGAGACCCCTGTGAGGTGAGGAGACCCCCAGGGCTGGGCAGGAGACCCCTGTGAGGAGAGGAGCCCCTCAGGGCTTGGCAGGAGAACCCTGTGAGGTGAGGAGACCCCCAGGGCTGGGCAGGAGACCCCTGTGAGGAGAGGAGCCCCCCTGTGAGGAGAGGAGCCCCCCAGGGCTGGACAGGAGACCCCCTGTGAGGAGAGGAGACCCCAGTGAGGAGCCCCCCAGGGCTGGACATGAGACCCCCTGTGAGGAGAGGAGCCCCCCAGGGCTGGGCAGGAGACCCCTGTGAGGTGAGGAGACCCCTGTGAGGAGAGGAGCCCCTCAGGGCTGGGCAGGAGACCCCTGTGAGGTGAGGAGACCCCAGTGAGGAGCCCCCCAGGGCTGGACATGAGACCCCCTGTGAGGAGAGGAGCCCCCCAGGGCTGGGCAGGAGACCCCCTGTGAGGTGAGGAGACCCCCAGGGCTGGACATGAGACCCCCTGTGAGGAGAGGAGCCCCCCAGGGCTGGGCAGGAGACCCCTGTGAGGTGAGGAGACCCCCAGGGCTGGGCAGGAGACCCCTGTGAGGAGAGGAGCCCCTCAGGGCTGGGCAGGAGACCCCTGTGAGGTGAGGAGACCCCAGTGAGGAGCCCCCCAGGGCTGGGCAGGAGACCCCTGTGAGGTGAGGAGACCCCCAGGGCTGGGCAGGAGACCCCTGTGAGGAGAGGAGCCCCTCAGGGCTGGGCAGGAGACCCCTGTGAGGTGAGGAGCCCCCCAGGGCTGGACATGAGACCCCCTGTGAGGAGAGGAGCCCCCCAGGGCTGGACAGGAGACCCCTGTGAGGTGAGGAGACCCCCAGGGCTGGACATGAGACCCCCTGTGAGGAGAGGAGCCCCCCAGGGCTGGGCAGGAGACCCCTGTGAGGTGAGGAGCCCCTCAGGGCTGGGCAGGAGACCCCCTGTGAGGTGAGGAGCCCCCCCAGGGCTGGACATGAGACCCCCTGTGAGGAGAGGAGCCCCCCAGGGCTGGACAGGAGACCCCTGTGAGGTGAGGAGACCCCCAGGGCTGGACATGAGACCCCTGTGAGGTGAGGAGACCCCCAGGGCTGGACATGAGACCCCCTGTGAGGAGAGGAGCCCCCCAGGGCTGGGCAGGAGACCCCTGTGAGGTGAGGAGCCCCCCAGGGCTGGACATGAGACCCCCTGTGAGGAGAGGAGCCCCTCAGGGCTGGGCAGGAGACCCCCTGTGAGGAGAGGAGACCCCCAGGGCTGGGCAGGAGACCCCTGTGAGGTGAGGAGACCCCCAGGGCTGGGCAGGAGACCCCTGTGAGGAGAGGAGCCCCTCAGGGCTGGGCAGGAGACCCCTGTGAGGTGAGGAGACCCCCAGGGCTGGGCAGGAGACCCCTGTGAGGTGAGGAGACCCCCAGGGCTGGGCAGGAGACCCCTGTGAGGAGAGGAGCCCCTCAGGGATGGGTAGGAGAACCCCTGTGAGGTGAGGAGCCCCCTGTGCTGGACAGGAGACCCCCTGTGAGGAGAGGAGCCCCTCAGGGCTGGGCAGGAGACCCCTGTGAGGTGAGGAGACCCCCAGGGCTGGGCAGGAGACCCCTGTGAGGAGAGGAGCCCCTCAGGGATGGGTAGGAGAACCCCTGTGAGGTGAGGAGCCCACAGGGCTTGGCAGGAGAACCCTGTGAGGTGAGGAGACCCCCAGGGCTGGGCAGGAGACCCCTGTGAGGAGAGGAGCCCCCCTGTGAGGAGAGGAGCCCCCCAGGGCTGGACAGGAGACCCCCTGTGAGGAGAGGAGACCCCAGTGAGGAGCCCCCCAGGGCTGGACATGAGACCCCCTGTGAGGAGAGGAGCCCCCCAGGGCTGGGCAGGAGACCCCTGTGAGGAGAGGAGACCCCCAGGGCTGGGCAGGAGACCCCTGTGAGGAGAGGAGCCCCTCAGGGCTGGGCAGGAGACCCCTGTGAGGAGAGGAGACCCCAGTGAGGAGCCCCCCAGGGCTGGACATGAGACCCCCTGTGAGGAGAGGAGCCCCCCAGGGCTGGGCAGGAGACCCCTGTGAGGTGAGGAGACCCCCAGGGCTGGACATGAGACCCCCTGTGAGGAGAGGAGCCCCCCAGGGCTGGGCAGGAGACCCCTGTGAGGTGAGGAGACCCCCAGGGCTGGGCAGGAGACCCCTGTGAGTAGAGGAGACCCTCAGGGCTGGGCAGGAGACCCCTGTGAGGTGAGGAGCCCCCCAGGGCTGGACATGAGACCCCCTGTGAGGAGAGGAGCCCCCCAGGGCTGGACAGGAGACCCCTGTGAGGTGAGGAGACCCCCAGGGCGGGACAGGAGACCCCCTGTGAGGAGAGGAGCCCCCCAGGGATGGGTAGGAGACCCCCTGAGAGGTGAGGAGCCCCCCAGGGCTGGGCAGGAGACCCTCTGTGAGGTGAGGAGACCCCCAGGGCTGGACATGAGACCCCCTGTGAGGAGAGGAGACCCCCAGGGCTGGACATGAGACCCCCTGTGAGGAGAGGAGCCCCCCAGGGCTGGGCAGGAGACCCCTGTGAGGAGAGGAGCCCCCCAGGGCTGGGCAGGAGACCCCTGTGAGGAGAGGAGCCCCTCAGGGCTGGGCAGGAGACCCCTGTGAGGTGAGGAGCCCCCCAGGGCTGGGCAGGAGCCCCCTGTGAGGAGAGGAGCCCCTCAGGGCTGGGCAGGAGACCCCTGTGAGTGAGGAGAGGAGCCCCCCAGGGCTGGGCAGGAGCCCCCTGTGAGGAGAGGAGCCCCTCAGGGCTGGGCAGGAGACCCCTGTGAGTGAGGAGAGGAGCCCCCCAGGGCTGGGCAGGAGCCCCCTGTGAGGAGAGGAGCCCCTCAGGGCTGGGCAGGAGACCCCTGTGAGTGAGGAGAGGAGCCCCCCAGGGCTGGGCAGGAGACCCCCTGTGAGGTGAGGAGCCCCTCAGGGCTGGACAGGAGACCCCCTGTGAGTGAGGATAGGAGCCCCCCAGGGCTGGGCAGGAGACCCCTGTGAGGAGAGGAGCCCCTCAGGGCTGGGCAGGAGACCCCTGTGAGATGAGGAGCCTCTCAGGGCTGGGCAGGAGACCCCCTGTGAGGTGAGGAGCCTCTCAGGGCTGGGCAGGAGACCCCCTGTGAGGTGAGGAGCCCCTCAGGGCTGGGCAGGAGCCCCCTGTGAGGAGAGGAGCCCCCCAGGGCTGGACAGGAGACCCCTGTGAGGTGAGGAGACCCCAGTGAGGAGCCCCCCAGGGCTGGACAGGAGACCCCTGTGAGGTGAGGAGACCCCAGTGAGGAGCCCCCCAGGGATGGGTAGGAGAACCCCTGTGAGGAGAGGAGCCCCCCGGTGAGTGAGGTGAGGAGACCCCCTGGGCTGGGCAGGAGACCCCTGTGAGGAGAGGAGCCCCTCAGGGCTGGACAGGAGACCCCCTGTGAGGTGAGGAGCCCTCTGTGCTGGACAGGAGCCCCCTGTGAGGAGAGGAGACCCCCAGGGCTGGGCAGGAGACCCCCTGTGAGGTGAGGAGACCCCAGTGAGGAGCCCCCCAGGGATGGGTAGGAGAACCCCTGTGAGGAGAGGAGCCCCCCGGTGAGTGAGGTGAGGAGACCCCCTGGGCTGGGCAGGAGACCCCTGTGAGGAGAGGAGCCCCTCAGGGCTGGACAGGAGACCCCCTGTGAGGTGAGGAGCCCTCTGTGCTGGACAGGAGACCCCCTGTGAGGAGAGGAGCCCCTCAGGGCTGGACAGGAGACGCCCTGTGAGGTGAGGAGCCCTCTGTGCTGGACAGGAGACCCCCTGTGAGGTGAGGAGACCCCCAGGGCTGGGCAGGAGACCCCTGTGAGGAGAGGAGCCCCTCAGGGCTGGGCAGGAGACCCCTGTGAGGTGAGGAGACCCCAGTGAGGAGCCCCCCAGGGCTGGACATGAGACCCCCTGTGAGGAGAGGAGCCCCCCAGGGCTGGGCAGGAGACCCCTGTGAGGTGAGGAGACCCCCAGGGCTGGGCAGGAGACCCCTGTGAGGAGATGAGCCCCTCAGGGCTGGGCAGGAGACCCCTGTGAGGTGAGGAGCCCCCCAGGGCTGGACATGAGACCCCCTGTGAGGAGCCCCCCAGGGCTGGGCAGGAGACCCCTGTGAGGTGAGGAGCCCCTCAGGGCTGGGCAGGAGACCCCCTGTGAGGAGAGGAGCCCCCCAGGGCTGGACAGGAGACCCCTGTGAGGTGAGGAGACCCCCAGGGCTGGACATGAGACCCCTGTGAGGTGAGGAGACCCCCAGGGCTGGACATGAGACCCCCTGTGAGGAGAGGAGCCCCCCAGGGCTGGGCAGGAGACCCCTGTGAGGTGAGGAGCCCCCCAGGGCTGGACATGAGACCCCCTGTGAGGAGAGGAGCCCCTCAGGGCTGGGCAGGAGACCCCCTGTGAGGAGAGGAGCCCCCCAGGGCTGGGCAGGAGACCCCTGTGAGGTGAGGAGACCCCCAGGGCTGGGCAGGAGACCCCTGTGAGGAGAGGAGCCCCTCAGGGCTGGGCAGGAGACCCCTGTGAGGTGAGGAGACCCCCAGGGCTGGGCAGGAGACCCCTGTGAGGTGAGGAGACCCCCAGGGCTGGGCAGGAGACCCCTGTGAGGAGAGGAGCCCCTCAGGGCTGGGCAGGAGACCCCTGTGAGGTGAGGAGACCCCCAGGGCTGGGCAGGAGACCCCTGTGAGGTGAGGAGACCCCCAGGGCTGGGCAGGAGACCCCTGTGAGGAGAGGAGCCCCTCAGGGCTGGGCAGGAGACCCCTGTGAGGAGAGGAGCCCCCCTGTGAGGAGAGGAGCCCCCCAGGGCTGGACAGGAGACCCCCTGTGAGGAGAGGAGACCCCAGTGAGGAGCCCCCCAGGGCTGGACATGAGACCCCCTGTGAGGAGAGGAGCCCCCCAGGGCTGGGCAGGAGACCCCTGTGAGGAGAGGAGACCCCCAGGGCTGGGCAGGAGACCCCTGTGAGGAGAGGAGCCCCTCAGGGCTGGGCAGGAGACCCCTGTGAGGTGAGGAGACCCCAGTGAGGAGCCCCCCAGGGCTGGACATGAGACCCCCTGTGAGGAGAGGAGCCCCCCAGGGCTGGGCAGGAGACCCCTGTGAGGTGAGGAGACCCCCAGGGCTGGACATGAGACCCCCTGTGAGGAGAGGAGCCCCCCAGGGCTGGGCAGGAGACCCCTGTGAGGTGAGGAGACCCCCAGGGCTGGGCAGGAGACCCCTGTGAGGAGAGGAGCCCCTCAGGGCTGGGCAGGAGACCCCTGTGAGGTGAGGAGACCCCAGTGAGGAGCCCCTCAGAGCTGGACATGAGACCCCCTGTGAGGAGAGGAGCCCCCCAGGGCTGGGCAGGAGACCCCTGTGAGGAGAGGAGACCCTCAGGGCTGGGCAGGAGACCCCTGTGAGGTGAGGAGCCCCCCAGGGCTGGACATGAGACCCCCTGTGAGGAGAGGAGCCCCCCAGGGCTGGACAGGAGACCCCTGTGAGGTGAGGAGACCCCCAGGGCGGGACAGGAGACCCCCTGTGAGGAGAGGAGCCCCCCAGGGATGGGTAGGAGACCCCCTGAGAGGTGAGGAGTCCCCCAGGGCTGGGCAGGAGACCCTCTGTGAGGTGAGGAGACCCCCAGGGCTGGACATGAGACCCCCTGTGAGGAGAGGAGCCCCCCAGGGCTGGGCAGGAGACCCCTGTGAGGAGAGGAGCCCCCCAGGGCTGGGCAGGAGACCCCTGTGAGGAGAGGAGCCCCTCAGGGCTGGGCAGGAGACCCCTGTGAGGTGAGGAGCCCCCCAGGGCTGGGCAGGAGCCCCCTGTGAGGAGAGGAGCCCCTCAGGGCTGGGCAGGAGACCCCTGTGAGTGAGGAGAGGAGCCCCCCAGGGCTGGGCAGGAGCCCCCTGTGAGGAGAGGAGCCCCTCAGGGCTGGGCAGGAGACCCCTGTGAGTGAGGAGAGGAGCCCCCCAGGGCTGGGCAGGAGCCCCCTGTGAGGAGAGGAGCCCCTCAGGGCTAGGCAGGAGACCCCTGTGAGTGAGGAGAGGAGCCCCCCAGGGCTGGGCAGGAGACCCCCTGTGAGGTGAGGAGCCCCTCAGGGCTGGACAGGAGACCCCCTGTGAGTGAGGAGAGGAGCCCCCCAGGGCTGGGCAGGAGACCCCTGTGAGGAGAGGAGCCCCTCAGGGCTGGGCAGGAGACCCCTGTGAGGTGAGGAGCCTCTCAGGGCTGGGCAGGAGACCCCCTGTGAGGTGAGGAGCCTCTCAGGGCTGGGCAGGAGACCCCCTGTGAGGTGAGGAGCCCCTCAGGGCTGGGCAGGAGCCCCCTGTGAGGAGAGGAGCCCCCCAGGGCTGGACAGGAGACCCCTGTGAGGTGAGGAGACCCCAGTGAGGAGCCCCCCAGGGCTGGACAGGAGACCCCTGTGAGGTGAGGAGACCCCAGTGAGGAGCCCCCCAGGGATGGGTAGGAGAACCCCTGTGAGGAGAGGAGCCCCCCGGTGAGTGAGGTGAGGAGACCCCCTGGGCTGGGCAGGAGACCCCTGTGAGGAGAGGAGCCCCTCAGGGCTGGACAGGAGACCCCCTGTGAGGTGAGGAGCCCTCTGTGCTGGGCAGGAGACCCCTGTGAGGTGAGGAGCCCTCTGTGCTGGACAGGAGCCCCCTGTGAGGAGAGGAGACCCCTGTGAGGTGAGGAGCCCTCTGTGCTGGACAGGAGCCCCCTGTGAGGAGAGGAGACCCCCAGGGCTGGGCAGGAGACCCCCTGTGAGGTGAGGAGACCCCAGTGAGGAGCCCCCCAGGGATGGGTAGGAGAACCCCTGTGAGGAGAGGAGCCCCCCGGTGAGTGAGGTGAGGAGACCCCCTGGGCTGGGCAGGAGACCCCTGTGAGGTGAGGAGCCCCTCAGGGCTGGGCAGGAGACCCCCTGTGAGGTGAGGAGCCCTCTGTGCTGGACAGGAGACCCCCTGTGAGGAGAGGAGACCCCCAGGGCTGGGCAGGAGACCCCTGTGAGGAGAGGAGCCCCCTGTGAGGAGAGGAGACCCCCAGGGCTGGGCAGGAGACCCCCTGTGAGGTGAGGAGCCCCCCAGGGCTGGGCAGGAGACCCCCTGTGAGGAGAGGAGCCCCCCAGGGCTGGGCAGGAGACCCCTGTGAGGAGAGGAGCCCCCTGTGAGGAGAGGAGACCCCCAGGGCTGGGGAGGAGACCCCCTGTGAGGTGAGGAGCCCCCCAGGGCTGGGCAGGAGACCCCCTGTGAGGAGAGGAGCCCCCCAGGGCTGGGCAGGAGACCCCTGTGAGGAGAGGAGCCCCCTGTGAGGAGAGGAGACCCCCAGGGCTGGGCAGGAGACCCCTGTGAGGAGAGGAGACCCCTGTGAGGAGAGGAGACCCCCAGGGCTGGGGAGGAGACCCCCAGGGCTGGGCAAGAGACCCCTGTGAGGAGAGGAGCCCCCCGGTGGTGCTGCTGCTGCTGGTTACCCCCGGGCTGGGCGCTCCGCTGCTGCAGATAGGCTCGCAGTCTCCGCAGAGCTCTCTCCCGGGGTCGCCTCTCATTGGCCGCCAGACGCTGCGCCAGCTGCACGCAGGGATCCGCCATGCTGTCCTCACGTTGTGCCGCCCGGGCGCCTGGAGATGACGTCACCGCTGCCCGCGCTCTACTTCCGGTCTCCGGAGACATGGCGGCACTTCCGCTTCCGATAGAGTGACGTCAGCGAGAGTCAGGCCAGAGAGAGGAAAGAGCGGGAAGCTACCAGGAAGGAGGTGTGACTGACTAACCCCGCCTCTCACACACTGACCCCTCCCACCAGACTGACCCCACCTCTCCTACACTGACCCCTCCCACCAGACTGACCACCTCCCCACAAAACACTGACCCCTCCCACCAGACTGACCCCACCTCTCATACACAGACCCCTCCCACAAAACACTGACCCCACCTCTCATACACTGACCCCTCCCACAAAACACTGACCCCACCTCTCCTACACAGACCCCTTCCACAAAACACTGACCCCACCTCTCATACACAGACCCCTCCCGCAATACCCTGACCCCACCTCTCATACACTGACCCCTCCCACAAAACACTGACCCCACCTCTCATACACTGACCCCTCCCACAAAACACTGATCCTACCTCTCATGCACAGACCCCTCCCACAAAACACTGACCCCACCTCTCATACACTGACCCCTCCCACAAAACACTGACCCCACCTCTCATACACTGACCCCTCCCACAAAACACTGACCCCCACCTCTCCTACACAGACCCCTTCCACAAAACACTGACCCCACCTCTCATACACAGACCCCTCCCGCAATACCCTGACCCCACCTCTCATACACTGACCCCTCCCACAAAACACTGACCCCACCTCTCATACACTGACCCCGACCACAAAACACTGATCCTACCTCTCATGCACAGACCCCTCCCACAAAACACTGACCCCACCTCTCATACACTGACCCCTCCCACAAAACACTGATCCTACCTCTCATACACAGACCCCTCCCACAAAACACTGATCCTACCTCTCATACACAGACCCCTCCCACAAAACACTGACCCCACCTCTCATACACTGACCCCTCCCACAAAACACTGATCCTATCTCTCATACACAGACCCCTCCCACAAAACACTGACCCCACCTCTCATACACTGACCCCTCCCACAAAACACTGACCCCACCTCTCATACACTGACCCCTCCCACAAAACACTGATCCTATCTCTCATACACAGACCCCTCCCACAAAACACTGACCCCACCTCTCCTACACAGACCCCTCCCACAAAACACTGACCCCTCCTCTCATACACTGACCCCTCCCACAAAACACTGACCCCACCTCTCATACACTGACCCCTCCCACAAAACACTGATCCTACCTCTCATACACAGACCCCTCCCACAAAACACTGATCCTACCTCTCATACACAGACCCCTCCCACAAAACACTGACCCCACCTCTCATACACTGACCCCTCCCACAAAACACTGATCCTACCTCTCATACACAGACCCCTCCCACAAAACACTGGCCCCACCTCTCATACACAGACCCCTCCCACAAAACACTGTGACCTCTTTCTCTATACACTGACCATTTCCCCCATACCCTACAAACCAAAACCCGCCAGCCCTGCCTTACTATGCCAGAGATGACTTGTAGGTCTTCTCCACTAGAAGCTTCTGAAGGCGAATTCTTTGTCACAACGTGACAAAGTAAACGTTTAAGATTGGTTGGTGTTCCCATATATCCATACGTGATATAATCTCAATTGTATGTACCATTATTACAACAACAAAAAATATCAATTTTATGCAGGAAATCTGGTATTTTGCTGCCACCACTCTCTAGATTGAAACAAAGTGGAGACACCTCAGACTAGCTATTCCTAAAAATAAATGATTTGCAACCTAAAAAGAGTTATTTGCAATGTAACTAGCAATTCAACAATTTATAAAGATAAACAATGTGGTGGTGTGTCTCCTGAGGACAGAGAGGTCTAGCATGGATCAGAGATCAGACAATGCGGTAGTGTGTCTCCTGAGGACAGAGTTCTAGCATGGATCAGAGATCAGCCAATGGGGTAGTGTGTCTCTTCTGAGGACAGAGAGGTCTAGCATGGATCAGAGATCAGACAATGCGGTAGTGTGTCTCTTCTGAGGACAGAGAGTTCTAGCATGGATCAGAGATCAGACAATGCGGTAGTGTGTCTCTTCTGAGGACAGAGAGTTCTAGCATGGATCAGAGATCAGACAATGCGGTAGTGTGTCTCTTCTGAGGACAGAGAGGTCTAGCATGGATCAGAGATCAGACAATGCAGTAGTGTGTCTCTTCTGAGGACAGAGTTCTAGCATGGATCAGAGATCAGACAATGCGGTAGTGTGTCTCTTCTGAGGACAGAGAGGTCTAGCATGGATCAGAGATCAGACAATGCAGTAGTGTGTCTCTTCTGAGGACAGAGTTCTAGCATGGATCAGAGATCAGACAATGTGGTAGTGTGTCTCTTCTGAGGACAGAGAGTTCTAGCATGGATCAGAGATCAGACAATGCGGTAGTGTGTCTCTTCTGAGGACAGAGAGGTCTAGCATGGATCAGAGATCAGACAATGCAGTAGTGTGTCTCTTCTGAGGACAGAGTTCTAGCATGGATCAGAGATCAGACAATGCGGTAGTGTGTCTCCTGAGGACAGAGAGGTCTAGCATGGATCAGAGATCAGACAATGCAGTAGTGTGTCTCTTCTGAGGACAGAGTTCTAGCATGGATCAGAGATCAGACAATGCAGTAGTGTGTCTCTTCTGAGGACAGAGTTCTAGCATGGATCAGAGATCAGACAATGCGGTAGTGTGTCTCTTCTGAGGACAGAGAGCTCTAGCATAGCTCAGAGATCAGACAATGCGGTAGTGTGTCTCTCCTGAGGACAGAGCGTTCTAGCATGGATCAGAGATCAGACAATGCGGTAGTGTGTCTCCTGAGGACAGAGAGCTCTAGCATGGATCAGAGATCAGACAATGCGGTAGTGTGTCTCTTCTGAGGACAGAGAGCTCTAGCATGGATCAGAGATCAGACAATGCGGTAGTGTGTCTCCTGAGGACAGAGAGGTCTAGCATGGATCAGAGATCAGACAATGCGGTAGTGTGTCTCCTGAGGACAGAGAGGTCTAGCATGGATCAGAGATCAGACAATGCGGTAGTGTGTCTCCTGAGGACAGAGAGGTCTAGCATGGATCAGAGATCAGACAATGCAGTAGTGTGTATCTCCTGAGGACAGAGAGTTCTAGCATGGATCAGAGATCAGACAATGCAGTAGTGTGTATCTCCTGAGGACAGAGAGGTCTAGCATGGATCAGAGATCAGACAATGCAGTAGTGTGTATCTCCTGAGGACAGAGAGTTCTAGCATGGATCAGAGATCAGACAATGCAGTAGTGTGTATCTCCTGAGGACAGAGAGGTCTAGCATGGATCAGAGATCAGACAATGCGGTAGTGTGTCTCCTGAGGACAGAGAGGTCTAGCATGGATCAGAGATCAGACAATGCAGTAGTGTGTATCTCCTGAGGACAGAGAGTTCTAGCATGGATCAGAGATCAGACAATGCAGTAGTGTGTATCTCCTGAGGACAGAGAGTTCTAGCATGGATCAGAGATCAGACAATGCGGTAGTGTGTCTCTTCTGAGGACAGAGAGGTCTAGCATGGATCAGAGATCAGACAATGTGGTAGTGTGTCTCCTGAGGACAGAGAGGTCTAGCATGGATCAGAGATCAGACAATGTGGTAGTGTGTCTCTTCTGAGGACAGAGAGGTCTAGCATGGATCAGAGATCAGACAATGTGGTAGTGTGTCTCCTGAGGACAGAGAGTTCTAGCATGGATCAGAGATCAGACAATGCGGTAGTGTGTCTCCTGAGGACAGAGAGTTCTAGCATGGATCAGAGATCAAACAATGCGGTAGTGTGTCTCTTCTGAGGACAGAAAGGTCCAGCATGGATCAGAGATCAGACAATGCGGTAGTGTGTCTCTTCTGAGGACAGAGAGGTCCAGCATGGATCAGAGATCAGACAATGCAGTAGTGTGTCTCTCCTGAGGACAGAGAGTTCTAGCATGGATCAGAGATCAGACAATGTGGTAGTGTGTCTCCTGAGGACAGAGAGCTCTAGCATGGATCAGAGATCAGACAATGCAGTAGTGTGTCTCTCCTGAGGACAGAGAGTTCTAGCATGGATCAGAGATCAGACAATGTGGTAGTGTGTCTCCTGAGGACAGAGAGTTCTAGCATGGATCAGAGATCAGACAATGCGGTAGTGTGTCTCCTGAGGACAGAGAGTTCTAGCATGGATCAGAGATCAAACAATGCGGTAGTGTGTCTCTTCTGAGGACAGAGAGGTCCAGCATGGATGAGAGATCAGACAATGTGGTAGTGTGTCTCTTCTGAGGACAGAGAGTTCTAGCATGGATCAGAGATCAGACAATGCAGTAGTGTGTCTCTCCTGAGGACAGAGAGTTCTAGCATGGATCAGAGATCAGACAATGTGGCAGTGTGTCTCTTCTGAGGACAGAGAGGTCCAGCATGGATCAGAGATCAGACAATGTGGTAGTGTGTCTCTTCTGAGGACAGAGAGTTCTAGCATGGATCAGAGATCAGACAATGCAGTAGTGTGTCTCCTGAGGACAGAGAGTTCTAGCATAGATCAGAGATCAGACAATGCGGTAGTGTGTCTCTTCTGAGGACAGAGAGTTCTAGCATGGATCAGAGATCAGACAATGCAGTAGTGTGTCTCTCCTGAGGACAGAGAGTTCTAGCATGGATCAGAGATCAGACAATGCAGTAGTGTGTCTCTCCTGAGGACAGAGAGTTCCAGCATGGATCAGAGATCAGACAATGTGGTAGTGTGTCTCTTCTGAGGACAGAGAGTTCTAGCATGGATCAGAGATCAGACAATGCAGTAGTGTGTCTCTTTTCTGAGGACAGAGAGTTCTAGCATGGATCAGAGATCAGACAGTGCGGTAGTGTGTCTCTTCTGAGGACAGAGAGGTCCAGCATGGATGAGAGATCAGGCAATGTGGTAGTGTGTCTCTTCTGAGGACAGAGAGTTCTAGCATGGATCAGAGATCAGACAATGTGGTAGTGTGTCTCTTCTGAGGACAGAGAGTTCTAGCATGGATCAGAGATCAGACAATGCAGTAGTGTGTCTCTCCTGAGGACAGAGAGTTCTAGCATGGATCAGAGATCAGACAATGTGGTAGTGTGTCTCTTCTGAGGACAGAGAGGTCCAGCATGGATGAGAGATCAGACAATGCGGTAGTGTGTCTCTTCTGAGGACAGAGAGTTCTAGCATGGATCAGAGATCAGACAATGCAGTAGTGTGTCTCTCCTGAGGACAGAGAGTTCTAGCATGGATCAGAGATCAGACAATGCAGTAGTGTGTCTCTCCTGAGGACAGAGAGTTCCAGCATGGATCAGAGATCAGACAATGTGGTAGTGTGTCTCTTCTGAGGACAGAGAGTTCTAGCATGGATCAGAGATCAGACAATGTGGTAGTGTGTCTCTTCTGAGGACAGAGAGGTCCAGCATGGATGAGAGATCAGACAATGTGGTAGTGTGTCTCTTCTGAGGACAGAGAGTTCTAGCATGGATCAGAGATTAGACAATGCAGTAGTGTGTCTCTCCTGAGGACAGAGAGTTCTAGCATGGATCAGAGATCAGACAATGCGGTAGTGTGTCTCTTCTGAGGACAGAGAGGTCTAGCATGGGTGAGAGATCAGGCAATGTGGTAGTGTGTCTCTTCTGAGGACAGAGAGTTCTAGCATGGATCAGAGATCAGACAATGCAGTAGTGTGTCTCTCCTAAAGACAGAGAGTTCTAGCATGGATCAGAGATCAGACAATGCGGTAGTGTGTCTCTTCTGAGGACAGAGAGTTCTAGCATGGATCAGAGATCAGACAATGCAGTAGTGTCTCTCTTCTGAGGACAGAGAGTTCTAGCATGGATCAGAGATCAGACAATGCAGTAGTGTGTCTCTTCTGAGGACAGAGAGTTCTAGCATGGATCAGAGATCAGACAATGTGGTAGTGTGTATCTTCTGAGGACAGAGAGTTCTAGCATGGATCAGAGATCAGACAATGCAGTAGTGTGTCTCCCCTGAGGACAGAGAGTTCTAGCATGGATGAGAGATCAGACAATGTGGTAGAGTGTCTCTTCTGAGGACAGAGAGTTCTAGCATGGATCAGAGATCAGACAATGCAGTAGTGTGTCTCTCCTGAGGACAGAGAGTTCTAGCATGGATCAGAGATCAGACAATGCGGTAGTGTGTCTCTTCTGAGGACAGAGAGGTCTAGCATGGATCAGACAATGCGGTAGTGTGTCTCTTCTGAAGATAGAGAGTTCTAGCATGGATCAGAGATCAGACAATGCAGTAGTGTGTCTCTTCTGAGGACAGAGAGTTCTAGCATGGATCAGAGATCAGACAATGCGGTAGTGTGTCTCTTCTGAGGACAGAGAGGTCCAGCATGGATGAGAGATCAGGCAATGTGGTAGTGTGTCTCTTCTGAGGACAGAGAGTTCTAGCATGGATCAGAGATCAGACAATGCAGTAGAGTGTCTCTCCTGAGGACAGAGAGTGCTAGCATGGATGAGAGATCAGACAATGTGGTAGTGTGTCTCTTCTGAGGACAGAGAGTTCTAGCATGGATCAGACAATGCGGTAGTGTGTATCTTCTGAGGACAGAGAGATCTAGCATGGATCAGAGATCAGACAATGCGGTAGTGTGTCTCTTCTGAGGACAGAGAGGTCCAGCATGGATGAGAGATCAGACAATGTGGTAGTGTGTATCTTCTGAGGACAGAGAGTTCTAGCATGGATCAGAGATCAGACAATGCAGTAGTGTGTCTCTCCTGAGGACAGAGAGTTCTAGCATGGATGAGAGATCAGACAATGTGGTAGTGTGTCTCTTCTGAGGACAGAGAGTTCTAGCATGGATCAGAGATCAGACAATGCAGTAGTGTGTCTCTCCTGAGGACAGAGAGTTCTAGCATGGATCAGAGATCAGACAATGCGGTAGTGTGTCTCTTCTGAGGACAGAGAGGTCTAGCATGGATCAGACAATGCGGTAGTGTGTCTCTTCTGAAGATAGAGAGTTCTAGCATGGATCAGAGATCAGACAATGCAGTAGTGTGTCTCTTCTGAGGACAGAGAGGTCCAGCATGGATGAGAGATCAGGCAATGTGGTAGTGTGTCTCTTCTGAGGACAGAGAGTTCTAGCATGGATCAGAGATCAGACAATGCAGTAGTGTGTCTCTTTTCTGAGGACAGAGAGGTCTAGCATGGATCAGAGATCAGACAATGCGGTAGTGTGTCTCTTCTGAGGACAAAGAGGTCCAGCATAGATGAGAGATCAGGCAATGTGGTAGTGTGTCTCTTCTGAGGACAGAGAGTTCTAGCATGGATCAGAGATCAGACAATGCGGTAGTGTGTCTCTCCTGAGGACAGAGAGTTCTAGCATGGATGAGAGATCAGACAATGTGGTAGTGTGTCTCTTCTGAGGACAGAGAGTTCTAGCATGGATCAGAGATCAGACAATGCAGTAGTGTGTCTCTCCTGAGGACAGAGAGTTCTAGCATGGATCAGAGATCAGACAATGTGGTAGTGTGTCTCTTCTGAGGACAGAGAGGTCCAGCATGGATGAGAGATCAGACAATGTGGTAGTGTGTCTCTTCTGAGGACAGAGAGTTCTAGCATGGATCAGAGATCAGATAATGCAGTAGTGTGTCTCCTGAGGACAGAGAGTTCTAGCATAGATCAGAGATCAGACAATGCGGTAGTGTGTCTCTTCTGAGGACAGAGAGTTCTAGCATGGATCAGAGATCAGACAATGCGGTAGTGTGTCTCTCCTGAGGACAGAGAGTTCTAGCATGGATCACGCGGCCGGAGCAGAGGAGCGTGCTAGGCCGACATCGCCCACCAGGCCCCCCACGTGGCCCACAGTAGAGGAGCGTGCTAGGCCGACATCCTCATCAGAGCCGCCCGCTGCCCCCCACGCGGCCCGCCCCGCAGAAGAGACATCCAGCATCCAGCTCTGGCACACAACTCCACCGCCCCTGGAATCAAGCAGCCGCGAACTCCTTGGGGAAACATCTTGCCTCGGAAGCCAGGCCCTACTGTGCAGCAGCAGCCGCTGTAGCCGGCTGGCTCCCCCACGCAGCAAGCAGCTAACGTACCTGGAGATGCCCCCACTGCAGGTCCACCGCGGATATTCCACTGTCAGCACTGCCTTCCTCCACCCCCATCGTTCACTGTGCGGAGGTCACAAATCCGCTGGAGCAAGTTGCAGCCATCCCACAGGAGCTGCCTGAGCCATCCACAGTCTGCTGCCGGAGCCATCCACATGGAAGGGGTAAGGGACTCACTACTCTTTTGCCTGCGACCTCACCCCTTGAGCTGACCTCCCCTGGGCCCAACCTACTGCTACTCATGCTTTTATGCTGAACTCTCTCCCGCTGACTCTGCTGGACCTACTGCAGTCCATTCAACCTGCTTGCCCGTAGCCTCACCACCCTGTGTACACCCTGAGCCCACGAGACGCTGGCTACACCTACTTACATCCTGTGCTGTACATGGTCAGCTCGCCTCCCATGCTTGCCCCGTGTGCTGATCCCCTCGGGCCCAACCTGCCTGCTACTCGCTGTGCACCACCGAGACCGCTAGCTGCTGGCGACATAGGGCCCCACTGAAGTCCCGTGCTGCATCTGACCAGATCCTGCTGAATTCTGCATTGCTCAGGCAATGCCATGCCTCACTACCCCCGAAGGCACCCCACCTCTCGCCCTCTCACCAGGGACCGGGGTCCACCCACACCAATCCATGCCACACGCACAACCTACACCAGGGAGCAGCTCCTACAGTGGGAACCACGTGGCCCCTCACCCCCAGAAACCAGGCTTCTGTCCAAGCTGGTCTGGAATCACATCCGACTGGTCCTGGATCCGGCCTTTGACCCTCGGGGAGGCCAGAGGCGGAGAGGCTGTCGGGCGGGCGCCCGCGAGAGACTTAAGAGGAAGGGTCTACGATCAGCTATCCCCTCAGTACTCCTGGCGAATGTGCGCTCCCTCCCCAACAAGCTGGACGAACTGTGCCTCCTCTGCGACAGGAAGGACCTTAGCAGGACGACGCCAGTCCTTTGCTTCACGGAAACTTGGCTGCACGAGGACATCCCTGAGAACTCCCTACATCTCCCAGGTTACAGCCTCACCCGTGCAGACCGGGACCCTGTCCTCTCCGGGAAGAGAAGAGGTGGTGGTATCTGCTTCTATATCAGCGTCTCATGGTGCACCAACACGTCAGTACTCATCAGGAAGTGCTCCCCTGACCTCGAACTCATACTCATCAACTGCAGGCCGTCATACTCGCCACGTGAGTTTACCTCCTATGTTCTTGTCGGTGTGTACATTCCTCCTGACGCTGATGTAAAAGGTGCCTTATTGACCCTCAGCGAGACCATCGCACAGTGGGAGACGTCCCTCCCGGACTCACTATTCATTGTTATGGGCGATTTCAACAAGGCCAATCTTCGCCAGGAGATGCCACGTTACCACCAGCACGTGGAGTGCCCCACCAGGGGCGGGAACACTCTCGACCATTGTTACACAGCACTGAAAGATGCTTACAAGGCAGTCCCAGAGGCAGCTCTTGGCTCCTCTGACCACTGTGTCATCCACCTGATCCCCACCTACAAGAGACGCCTAGAATCTGCTAAACCGACTCTTAAATCTACCAAAGTATGGTCAGACGAGGCCAAGCTCCAACTCCAAGCCTGTTTTGACTGCACCGACTGGGAGTCCCTGGGCGCACCAAACATAGACGAGTGGGCAGACAATGTCGCGTCGTACATCAGCTTCTGTGAAGACTCTTGCGTACCAACCAAATTCTTTAAGGTCTACCCGAACAACAAGCCGTGGTTCACTAACAAGCTACGGCAGCTGCGAAGGCAGAAGGAAACTGCACACAAGACCGGCAACCAGGAGGACTACAGGAAGGCGAGGAACGACCTAAATCGAGAACTGAAGGCTGCCAAAAGGGACTATGCTGAGAGGATGGAACAAAACCTGCGCTCAAATGACACTCGAGCTGTGTGGAAGGGGCTTAGGGCTGCCACCAACTACAAGCCCCTCCCCCAACATACTCCTCCCAGTCCGGGGCTAGCCGAAGAACTCTGCAAGTTCTACTGCAGGTTTGAGAGGCAGGAAGAACCAAGGGTACATCTGGAACTGCCCAACCCTCCTGCCCCCCCTTGCCTCGAGGTGCACATCACGAGCCAAGCTCCATCTCTAGAGGTGAGCGAAGCTGATGTCCTGCTACTCCTGTCAAGGTTAAACACCAGGAAAGCCCCGGGACCAGACGGCGTGTCTCCAGCCTGCCTGAAAACCTGCTCCAGGCAACTCGCTCCCATCCTCTCTGCCATCTTCGCCAAATCACTAAGTGAAGGAATAGTCCCCGGATGCTTCAAGAGGTCGACCATCATACCTGTCCCTAAGAAACAGGGAGTCTCTGACCTGAACAACTACAGGCCGGTAGCCCTTACGTCCATCATAATGAAAACTCTAGAGCGAGTGGTCCTATCCAACCTCAAGATCTCCACCTTGCCCCTTCTAGACCCCCATCAGTTCGCGTATAGGGCAAACAGGTCCACTGATGACGCTATAAACATCTGCCTGGAGTCCATTTATGACCACCTTGACAGACCAGACACGTATGCCAGAGTACTACTCCTAGACTTTAGCTCGGCATTTAACACTATTTGTCCACGCATCTTACAAGAAGAACTAGCCACTCTTGGTGTTCACCCAAGCCTACGCCTCTGGATCACAGACTTTCTCACAAACCGGACTCAAACTGTTAGGCTGGGCGACATCTACTCACAAACCATGACCACGAACACAGGTGCCCCCCAAGGCTGTGTCTTGTCTCCACTGCTGTTCTCCCTCTACACAAACAATTGCAGATCCAAGGCAGACTCAGTCAAGGTCATCAAGTTTGCCGACGACACTACCATCGTCGGTCTCGTCACCAAGGACAATATCCAGGAGTACTGTCAGCAGGTGGAAAGAACCTCCCAATGGTGCAGGGAGAACAAGCTAGTACTCAACACCACAAAAACTGTAGAGCTAATCATTGACTTCAGGAAGGCCGCACCCCCCCCACCACCAATCCACATTGAGGGTACAGAAGTGGCTAGAGTGCCTTGTGCCCGTCTCCTGGGCACTACCATCTCCAGTGACCTTAGCTGGAGACCTAACATCACTGCCATCCAAAGGAAAGCCCAGCAGAGACTCTACTTCCTTCGTCAGCTAAGGAAGTTCGGCATGGCACCAGAGATTCTGATCAGCTTCTACTCCGCCACCATTGAATCGATCGTCTGCTCTTCCATCCTGGTCTGGTACACCGGCGCCACCGCCAGCGACAGGCTCGCACTTCAGAGGGTCATCAGGGCAGCGGAGAGGGTCATTGGAAGACCTCTCCCCTCACTCGACCTCCTACACAGGAGAAGGCTGAGATCGAGGGCGTTGAGGATCGCTAACGATCCTACTCACCCGGGCCATCGCTACTTCTGCCAGCTCCCACTAGGACGGAGACTTCGGGCCATCTCCACAAGGACTGCCAGACACAGTAACTCTTTCTTCCCCTCGGCCGTCAGCCTCCTTAATTCCCTCCACATACTCCCATCTGCACACAAATCAATGTGACACAAAACTATTTGAATAATAGGCCATTCTAGGGGCTCGATTCACAAAGCGGTGCTAACCCAGTTAGAGACTTTAGGCATGATAACCATTGCACCACTCTGGTGAAAAGCCAGTTTAGGTGTGATAAGTTTAGGCATGATAAGTTTAGGTGTGATAAGTTTAGGCATGCTAAGTTTAGATAAGTTTAGATCGCTTGCAAAGTCCCGCACGCAAAGCAGTACCATTAAACTTTATACGAAGTGCACCAGACTTTGCTAGCGTAAAACTTTTGATCAGCTGTGCACTGCGGTGCTAATGCAGTTGGCGCTTAAACTTATCATGCCTAAACTTATCACACCTAAACTTATCATGCCTAAACTTATCACACCTAAACTTATCACACCTAAACTTATCATGCCTAAACTGAGTTTAGGCATGATAAAGGGCTTTTCACCAGGGTGCTAACTGTTAGCACCGCTTTGTAAATCAGGCCCTAGGACTTTTTTTCAGTACTGTCACGGGTGATGCAAAATTGCTGCTAATGTAATGTAACGCAAATGTTAAGTGTGATATAATGTTAATGTAATTGCTTGTCCTCTGTTTTCTTCTTTCTCTCCTTGAGCTATATGTACTGTGCCAAAACCAATTCCGGGCATGACCTAGTCATGCTTGGCGAAATAAAGAATTCCTGATTCCTGATTCCTGATTCCTGATCAGAGATCAGACAATGCAGTAGTGTGTCTCTCCTGAGGACAGAGAGTTCCAGCATGGATCAGAGATCAGACAATGTGGTAGTGTGTCTCTTCTGAGGACAGAGAGTTCTAGCATGGATCAGAGATCAGACAATGCAGTAGTGTGTCTCTTTTCTGAGGACAGAGAGTTCTAGCATGGATCAGAGATCAGACAATGTGGTAGTGTGTCTCTTCTGAGGACAGAGAGTTCTAGCATGGATCAGAGATTAGACAATGCAGTAGTGTGTCTCTCCTGAGGACAGAGAGTTCTAGCATGGATCAGAGATCAGACAATGCGGTAGTGTGTCTCTTCTGAGGACAGAGAGGTCTAGCATGGGTGAGAGATCAGGCAATGTGGTAGTGTGTCTCTTCTGAGGACAGAGAGTTCTAGCATGGATCAGAGATCAGACAATGCAGTAGTGTGTCTCTCCTGAGGACAGAGAGTTCTAGCATGGATCAGAGATCAGACAATGCGGTAGTGTGTCTCTTCTGAGGACAGAGAGTTCTAGCATGGATCAGAGATCAGACAATGCAGTAGTGTCTCTCTTCTGAGGACAGAGAGTTCTAGCATGGATCAGAGATCAGACAATGCAGTAGTGTGTCTCTTCTGAGGACAGAGAGTTCTAGCATGGATCAGAGATCAGACAATGTGGTAGTGTGTATCTTCTGAGGACAGAGAGTTCTAGCATGGATCAGAAATCAGACAATGCAGTAGTGTGTCTCCCCTGAGGACAGAGAATTCTAGCATGGATGAGAGATCAGACAATGTGGTAGAGTGTCTCTTCTGAGGACAGAGAGTTCTAGCATGGATCAGAGATCAGACAATGCAGTAGTGTGTCTCTCCTCAGGACAGAGAGTTCTAGCATGGATCAGAGATCAGACAATGCGGTAGTGTGTCTCTTCTGAGGACAGAGAGGTCTAGCATGGATCAGACAATGCGGTAGTGTGTCTCTTCTGAAGATAGAGAGTTCTAGCATGGATCAGAGATCAGACAATGCAGTAGTGTGTCTCTTCTGAGGACAGAGAGGTCTAGCATGGATGAGAGATCAGGCAATGTGGTAGTGTGTCTCTTCTGAGGACAGAGAGTTCTAGCATGGATCAGAGATCAGACAATGCGGTAGTGTGTCTCTTCTGAGGACAGAGAGGTCCAGCATGGATGAGAGATCAGGCAATGTGGTAGTGTGTCTCTTCTGAGGACAGAGAGTTCTAGCATGGATCAGAGATCAGACAATGCAGTAGAGTGTCTCTCCTGAGGACAGAGAGTGCTAGCATGGATGAGAGATCAGACAATGTGGTAGTGTGTCTCTTCTGAGGACAGAGAGTTCTAGCATGGATCAGAGATCAGACAATGCAGTAGTGTGTCTCTCCTGAGGACAGAGAATTCTAGCATGGATCAGAGATCAGACAATGCGGTAGTGTGTCTCTTCTGAGGACAGAGAGATCTAGCATGGATCAGAGATCAGACAATGCGGTAGTGTGTCTCTTCTGAGGACAGAGAGGTCCAGCATGGATGAGAGATCAGACAATGTGGTAGTGTGTATCTTCTGAGGACAGAGAGTTCTAGCATGGATCAGAGATCAGACAATGCAGTAGTGTGTCTCTCCTGAGGACAGAGAGTTCTAGCATGGATGAGAGATCAGACAATGTGGTAGTGTGTCTCTTCTGAGGACAGAGAGGTCTAGCATGGATCAGACAATGCGGTAGTGTGTCTCTTCTGAAGATAGAGAGTTCTAGCATGGATCAGAGATCAGACAATGCAGTAGTGTGTCTCTTCTGAGGACAGAGAGGTCCAGCATGGATGAGAGATCAGACAATGCGGTTGTGTGTCTCTTTTCTGAAGACAGAGAGTTCTAGCATGGATCAGAGATCAGACAATGTGGTAGTGTGTCTCCTGAGGACAGAGAGGTCTAGCATGGATCAGAGATCAGACAATGTGGTAGTGTGTCTCCTGAGGACAGAGAGGTCCAGCATGGATGAGAGATCAGGCAATGTGGTAGTGTGTCTCTTCTGAGGACAGAGAGTTCTAGCATGGATCAGAGATCAGACAATGCAGTAGAGTGTCTCTCCTGAGGACAGAGAGTGCTAGCATGGATGAGAGATCAGACAATGTGGTAGTGTGTCTCTTCTGAGGACAGAGAGTTCTAGCATGGATCAGAGATCAGACAATGCAGTAGTGTGTCTCTCCTGAGGACAGAGAATTCTAGCATGGATCAGAGATCAGACAATGCGGTAGTGTGTCTCTTCTGAGGACAGAGAGATCTAGCATGGATCAGAGATCAGACAATGCGGTAGTGTGTCTCTTCTGAGGACAGAGAGGTCCAGCATGGATGAGAGATCAGACAATGTGGTAGTGTGTATCTTCTAAAGACAGAGAGTTCTAGCATGGATCAGAGATCAGACAATGCAGTAGTGTGTCTCTCCTGAGGACAGAGAGTTCTAGCATGGATGAGAGATCAGACAATGTGGTAGTGTGTCTCTTCTGAGGACAGAGAGGTCTAGCATGGATCAGACAATGCGGTAGTGTGTCTCTTCTGAAGATAGAGAGTTCTAGCATGGATCAGAGATCAGACAATGCAGTAGTGTGTCTCTTCTGAGGACAGAGAGGTCCAGCATGGATGAGAGATCAGGCAATGTGGTAGTGTGTCTCTTCTGAGGACAGAGAGTTCTAGCATGGATCAGAGATCAGACAATGCAGTAGTGTGTCTCTTTTCTGAGGACAGAGAGGTCTAGCATGGATCAGAGATCAGACAATGCGGTAGTGTGTCTCTTCTGAGGACAGAGAGGTCCAGCATGGATGAGAGATCAGGCAATGTGGTAGTGTGTCTTTTCTGAGGACAGAGAGTTCTAGCATGGATCAGAGATCAGACAATGCAGTAGTGTGTCTCTCCTGAGGACAGAGAGTTCTAGTATGGATGAGAGATCAGACAATGTGGTAGTGTGTCTCTTCTGAGGAAAGAGAGTTCTAGCATGGATCAGAGATCAGACAATGCAGTAGTGTGTCTCTCCTGAGGACAGAGAGTTCTAGCATGGATCAGAGATCAGACAATGCGGTAGTGTGTCTCTTCTGAGGACAGAGAGATCTAGCATGGATCAGAGATCAGACAATGCGGTAGTGTGTCTCCTCTGAGGACAGAGAGCTCTAGCATGGATCAGAGATCAGACAATGCGGTAGTGTGTCTCTCCTCAGGACAGAGAGCTCTAGCATGGATCAGAGATCAGACAATGCAGTAGTGTGTCTCTCCTGAGGACAGAGAGGTCCAGCATGGATGAGAGATCAGACAATGCGGTAGTGTGTCTCTTCTGAGGACAGAGAGGTCCAGCATGGATCAGAGATCAGACAATGCGGTTGTGTGTCTCTTTTCTGAAGACAGAGAGTTCTAGCATGGATCAGAGATCAGACAATGTGGTAGTGTGTCTCCTGAGGACAGAGAGGTCTAGCATGGATCAGAGATCAGACAATGTGGTAGTGTGTCTCCTGAGGACAGAGAGGTCTAGCATGGATCAGAGATCAGACAACGCGGTAGTGTGTCTCTTCTGAGGACAGAGAGGTCCAGCATGGATGAGAGATCAGACAATGCGGTAGTGTGTCTCTCCTGTGGACACAGAGGTCCAGCATGGATCAGAGATCAGACAATGCGGTAGTGTGTCTCCTGAGGACAGAGAGGTCTAGCATGGATCAGAGATCAGACAACGCGGTAGTGTGTCTCTTCTGAGGACAGAGAGGTCCAGCATGGATGAGAGATCAGACAATGCGGTAGTGTGTCTCTCCTGTGGACAGAGAGGTCCAGCATGGATCAGAGATCAGACAATGCGGTAGTGTGTCTCTTCTGAGGATGGAGAGTTCTAGCATGGATCAGAGATCAGACAATGTGGTAGTGTGTCTCTCCTGAGGACAGAGAGCTCTAGCATGGATCAGAGATCAGACAATGCGGTAGTGTGTCTCTTCTGAGGACAGATAGTTCTAGCATGGATCAGAGATCAGACAATGCGGTAGTGTCTCTTCTGAGGACAGAGAGTTCTAGCATGGATCAGAGATCATACAATGCAGTAGTGTCTCTTCTGAGGACAGAGAGATCTAGCATGGATCAGAGATCAGACAATGTGGTAGTGTGTCTCTTCTGAGGATAGAGAGTTCTAGCATGGATCAGAGATCAGACAATGTGGTAGTGTGTCTCTCCTGAGGATAGAGAGCTCTAGCATGGATCAGAGATCAGACAATGCGGTAGTGTCTCTTCTGAGGACAGAGAGTTCTAGCATGGATCAGAGATCATACAATGCAGTAGTGTCTCTTCTGAGGACAGAGAGATCTAGCATGGATCAGAGATCAGACAATGCGGTAGTGTGTCTCTTCTGAGGACAGAGAGCTCTAGCATGGATCAGAGATCAGACAATGCGGTAGTGTGTCTCTTCTGAGGACAGAGAGGTCTAGCATGGATCAGAGATCAGACAATGTGGTAGTGTGTCTCTTCTGAGGACAGAGAGGTCTAGCATGGTGCAGAGATCAGACAATGCGGTAGTGTGTCTCTTCTGAGGACAGAGAGTTCTAGCATGGATCAGAGATCAGACAATGCGGTAGTGTGTCTCTCCTGAGGACAGAGAGGTCCAGCATGGATCAGAGATCAGACAATGTGGTAGTGTGTCTCTTGAGGACAGAGAGGTCTAGCATGGATCAGAGATCAGACAATGCGGTAGTGTCTCTCCTGAGGACAGAGAGCTCTAGCATGGATCAGAGATCAGACAATGTGGTAGTGCATCTCTCCTGAGGACAGAGAGCTCTAGCATGGATCAGAGATCAGACAATGCGGTAGTGTGTATCTTCTGAGGACAGAGAGTTCTAGCATGGATCAGAGATCAGATAATGCGGTAGTGTCTCTTCTGAGGACAGAGAGTTCTAGCATGGATCAGAGATCAGACAATGCAGTAGTGTGTCTCTCCTGAGGACAGAGAGTTCTAGCATGGATCAGAATAATCAGGTAGCAAGGGCAAAACTGGAGCAATTAAATTATAATACTGTCTGTGTACAGTGTGTGTGTGTGTACAGTGTGTGTATACAGTGTGTGTGTGTGTGTGTGTGTGTGTGTGTGTGTGTATACAGTGTGTGTGTGTACAGTGTGTGTGTGTGTGTGTACAGTGTGTGTATACAGTGTGTGTGTGTGTGTGTGTGTGTGTGTGTGTGTGTGTGTGTGTGTGTGTACAGTGTGTGTGTGTGTGTACAGTGTGTGTGTGTGTGTACAGTGTGTGTATACAGTGTGTGTGTGTGTGTGTGTACAGTGTGTGTATACAGTGTGTGTGTGTACAGTGTGTGTGTGTACAGTTTGTGTGTGTGTGTGTGTGTGTGTGTGTGTGTGTGTGTGTGTGTGTGTGTGCGCAGTGTGTGTGTACAGTGTGTGTGTGTGTGTGTGTGTGTGTGTGTGTGTGTGTGTACAGTGTGCGTGTACAGTGTGCGTGTGTGTGTACAGTGTGTGTGTGTACAGTGTGTGTGTGTACAGTGTGTGTGTGTGTACAGTGTGTGTACAGTGTGTGTACAGTGTGCGCGTGTGTGTGTGTGTCAGCTTTTATTTATTTTTTATTTATTTAAGTATTTATATAGCGCCAACATATTACGCAGCGCTGTACAGAGTATATATTGTCTTGTCACTGACTGTCCCTCAAAGGGGCTCACAATCTAATCCATACCATAGTCATATGTCTAGTGTAGTGTATGTATCATAGTCTAGGGCCAATTTAGGGGGAAGCCAATTAACTTATCTGTATATTTTTGGAATGTGGGAGGAAGCCGGAGTGCCCGGAGGAAACCCACGCAGACACGGGGAGAACATACAAACTCCTTGCAGATGTTTACCTGGCTGGTATTCGAACCGGGGGCCCAGGGCTGCAAAGCAAGAGCGCTAACCACTACACCACCGTGCTGCCCCTAAAGCTAGAGAATTAATTTTGCCAGACCTGCTGCTGCTGACATGACACTGCATATGAGATGTGATGTATCCGATGAGAATTGCGAATGTGTCACACCTCCCCCCCCCTTTCCTAGAATGGGGAAGGAATGGTCAAGCGAGACCGTGAATGAAGCAATGTCTCCTTGGTACCAGGGTTCGTTATAGCGGGAATTTCCATCGGCATTCTGATGGTGACTTCTTGGTTTATGCTGGATCATGAAATTGTATTGTTGGAGTGCTAAGCTCCAACAGAGAAGTTGACCGTGAAGGATCGTTTATATAGGTACAATTGTAACTTCTGTACTGCCCACACAATCTCTGGACACTCTTTCTCTGGCGTTGAGTATGATGCTTACCTTGGAAGTAGCTTTCTGTTCAGGTAGAGGACAGGACACTCATTCCTGGTCATGTCAATCTGAGTAAGTGCTGCCCCCAGGCCGTGGTCTGAAGCCTCAGTGTGTACGATAAACTGATGGGAGAAGTCAGGATTGTGAAGGACAGGAGCGCTACGCAGCACTTCCTTCAAGGCCTAAAATGCCTGTTCTAATTCTGGGTTCCAAGTGACCTTGTTGGGTTGTTTTTTACTCGTTGCGTTGGTCAGTGGTTTAGCCAGAGTTCTATAGGATGGAACTAATTTCCTATAGTATCCAGCTGTCCCCAGGAATGCCTGTATTTGCTTTTTGGTGGTAGGCTGTGGCCATGCCACAATGGCATCGCCCTTCCCTATCTGAGGTTTCAGGGTCTGACTGCCTACGCTGTGGGGGTGATATGGGCTGGAGGTGGTGTGCTTGAATTGCATCCTCTCACAGAGAGCTTCCATTATCTCCGACATAAAGCAGGAGAGCTGATCATAGAGCTAAGCGGGGAACCCCATGTCAGGAACCGGCCCGCGGCACGCCTGCGTATACGGTTCCCGACTGCGGGTTTGACCAGATCAAGCGGGGAGCAGCCTTATTTAAGCTACAAACAAGGCTGTGACCCCCCAGAACACTTCTCACTGCCACCACTAGCGGTTCGCTAGACACGTCCCCTCAGCTGTCGAGGGCTAAACACGCAATCTGCGTTTTCGTATTTGGGTCAGCTTTGCCACTGGGCTCCAGTGTCTCTCAGCCCAGTGGCAACTATACCCCCAACCGTGACAAGCTGCAGATTCTCTGCATAGCCAGTGGCATTCCTGGTAGCACACAAAGCCGTTAGGACTTCACTGGGGTTTGAGGCCTCACTGGATCTTGGGGCCTCCCTCTTCCTCTCTGGGCAAGTCGTGCTGATATGACCCACCCTGTCACATACAAAGCATTTCCGAGTGTCAGTGGTTGGTTGCCTGAATCCAGGAGACAGCGGTGCTTGCCTCCTCTGGGTGCTGGGTGACACAGGTTTAGCAACTGTGGGTTTGATCAGATCAAGCGGGGAGCAGCCTTATTTAAGCTATAAACAAGGCTGGGACCCCTCAAACACTTCTCACTGCCACCACTAGCCGTTCGCTAGACACGTCCCCTCAGCTGTCGAGGGCTAAACACGCAATCTGCGTTTTCGTATTTGGGTCAGCTTTGCGCTTAGGCCGAATACGAGAACGCCACGCACCCACACACAGTTGCAATCTTACACTGTAATGAAGCAAAACCACTAACAGTCGTTCCGAAACGATACTGTTAGCCACTCTGCTGTCGCTACTCGCACTGGCGTTTTTCGTACGTTGGGTCAGCTGCGCGCTTTAGGCCAACGTATGACAAACGCCCCTACACACAATGCAATTACAATTTCATATGGTAGTGTTGTATAAGCGTACAAATAGGCATGGACTATACACAGTTACACTTCAGTCTCTTCTAGGCTATGAGTGTTAGTTTAGCACAGCAGAAGTCAAGCTTATTGAATAATAATTTAATATTCCAGAAAAACATGGAACAATGCAGAACAGAATATATACAAAAGATTACAAAAAAAAACAAAGTAAAAAAGTTACAAAATTAAGAGTTACAAAGATAAGAGGTTACAAAGATACACACCAAGCAGTTTGCTTACCAAAATACAGGAATCCAGATAGAAGAATCTTGGACTTTTGTGGACGGACACAATTCTGGTTAGACCAGGAGTCCACTAGCTTGGGCCAGGAGACCAGCCACAGCTACCGTCAGAAGAGAACTGATTTGAGGTAGCTGTCCCCTGGTTTTTAATGAAATATTCGCCTCGAGGCTGTAAGCCTGTGTGGACGGGGGGAAGCTAGATTTAATTACATCCTCAGTCATAATTGGATCTCCAGAGATCTAACATCCACCTGTGAAAAATGTACAATAGCCCACATACATGAAAATACTTCCAATAGATGTAATTTACAGGGTATAGTTTGCACCTCCAGCAATAATTCAATTTCCTCACAATGAAATAGTGTTTAACACACATGTCAACTTTTGGTGCAGCTACTCTTCCTGACTTAGCCTACAGTTCTTCACTTCCTCAACAGAAGTGTAAATGTTTCAGGTGTCAAGGACTTCAACACTTCACTTCTGCCATTGTCTGATTACCCAAGCATTATTCACTTAAGTCCTCTTTAGATGCAAATGTAGGTCTTTGAAGTTCCCTGACTATGTCCTGATTTGTATAATGGGACAATAAGGCTTCTAATTAGCTCCCTGCTCTCCGAGGAACTGAGGGTAATCATATTCCACACTGTCACACAGACAAGTACAGCTTCCCCAAAGCCAGATGATGACCCATACATACGCATCTGAAGTACATAGCAGACTGGCAAATGAAAATATTATCCTTACATCATAAGCACCCCAGTATATTCCTGACACCCCACATGAGAGGGAATCCAGAATAAGGCGTCTGCTACCGCGGCCCATCTAAGTGAAGACAGCGCTACCCCCTCTGGATAACGGGTGGCATACTCTACGACCGATAAAATGTACCGCTTGCCCAATCTAGCAATGGGCAGGGGGCCAATTATATCCACTGCCACCCTCTGGAAGGGCTCTATAATTATAGGCAGTACCTTTCGGGTACTCGTGGTCCTCTTCACCCTCTGGCACATGGTACACGACCGGCAGCAGCTTTATGTCTATTCCCATCATGGGTCAGTGATAGGGGTTCTGAAGACGTTTGTGGGTCTTTCTGGTACTTAAGTGTCCCACTAGTGGGATATCATGGGCTGCCTTGAGTACCTTTGTCTGGAATTTATTAGAGACAACCAATCGCCTCGTGTTCCCACCTGCGTCACCTTTCATAGGCTGGACAGCTTTGCTGTATAGTCTGTTATTTTCCCAATACACTTTGTATGGAGCGCCCTCGGCTGGTGGCTTGGCAGTTTCAGCCCTAAGTGCTTCCAGACTGGGATCTCTCCTCAAGGCCTGCAGGAATGTAGCCCCCCAGTCTCCTCCAGCTGACCGGTGACAAAGGGAGTCAGCTGCAGAGAGTTACCCGTGACGCGGGGGTCAGATGGAGGTAGAGGAACTGTTGGTTCTGTCCCGAAAGCCCCATCTGAGCTCAGGTCACTGGCGACACTGGAAGCGTCCGCCAGCGCATGTACGCATTAGTACATATTAGTATCACATCACATTATTATCACATGACATGTTACCTTGGTTACACAGCTGGCCATGGCCATGTGTAATGGCCAGAACAGGTAACGTACAATCTACATCACAGTTATCACTGACACATAATGACAGGTGCAGATATAGGCAGATGACATTAGGTTAATTGCACATTTACATTTGATACCTCCCATCTAGATGCGTTAGGTAGAGTAGAAGTGTGTCCCAGTCTCCCTGTTTCCCCAAATCTTTGTACAGTGCCTGGTTTTGGTCAGGGAGTCCGGTTTGGGTCTCCTGCGAGTCTGCAGGGTACTCGTAACGGCACACAAGGGGGCCCAGATCAGTGCCAAGTACGGTGTCAACAGGGATATCATCCACAACCCAACAACTCGCTTGTGACATCCCATTCCCCAGTCAAGGGTGACTTGGGCTTGTACAACATGCAATCGAGTGCCTCCGACTCCAGTCAGAGTGCATACCTCCCAACTTTTTGAGATGAGAAAGAGGGACACTTAAGCCACGCCCCTGTCACACCCCTTATCACGCCCTAATCACACCCCTAGTCACACATACCATAAAGTTTTCATAAGAAAAACGCTGGTCCTTTCTATCCTGGTTCATTCTCCTTCATATTAACATTTTAAAATTAGTAATACAGTGAAGTGATGTTTGCCCCCTTCCTGATTTCTTATTCTTTTGCATGTTTGTCTCACTTAAATGTTTCTGCTCATCAAAAACCGTTAACTATTAGTCAAAGATAACATCATTGAACACAAAATGCAGTTTTAAATGATGGTTTTTATTCATTAGTGAGGAAAAAAACTCCAAGGGCCTGATTCACAAAGCGGTGCTAACCCAGTTAGAGACTTTAGGCGTGATAACCATTGCACCACGCTGGTGAAAAGCAGTTTAGGCATGATAAGTTTAGATAAGTTTAGATCGCGCGCAAAGTCCCGCGCGCAAAGCAGCGCCATTAAACTCTATGGGCCTGATTCACAAAGCGGTGCTAGCAGTTAGCACCCTGGTGAAAAGCCCTTTATCACGCCTAAACTCTGTTTAGGCATGATAAGTTTAGGTGTGATAAGTTTAGGTGTGATAAGTTTTTAGGCGTGATAAGTTTAAGCACCAACTGGGTTAGCACCGCAGTGCACAGCTGATCAAAAGTTTTGCGCTAGCAAAGTCTGGTGCACTTTGCATAGAGTTTAATGGCGCTGCTTTGCGTGCGGGACTTTGCATGCGATCTAAACTTATCTAAACTTATCATGCCTAAACTTATCATGCCTAAACTTATCATGCCTAAACTTATCATGCCTAAACTGAGTTTAGGCATGATAAAAATGGTTATCACGCCTAAAGTCTCTAACTGGGTTAGCACCGCTTTGTGAATCGAGCCCTATGTGAAGTGCACCAGACTTTGCTGGCGCAAAACGTTTGATCAGCTGTGCACTGCGGTGCTAACCCAGTTGGTGCTTAAACTTATCACGCCTAAACTTATCACACCTAAACTTATCACGCCTAAACTTATCACACCTAAACTTATCACACCTAAACTTATCACGCCTAAACTTATCATGCCTAAACTTATCACACCTAAACTTATCACGCCTAAACTTATCACACCTAAACTTATCATGCCTAAACTTATCACACCTAAACTTATCGGGCTCGATTCACAAAGCGGTGCTAACCCAGTTAGAGACTTTAGGCGTGATAACCATTGCACCACGCTGGTGCAAAGCCAGTTTAGGTGTGATAAGTTTAGGTGTGATAAGTTTAGGTGTGATAAGTTTAGGCATGCTAAGTTTAGATAAGTGTAGATAGCATGCAAAGTCCCGCACGCAAAGCAGCGCCATTAAACTGTATGCGAAGTGCACCAGACTTTGCTAGCGCAAAACTTTTGATCAGCTGTGCACTGCGGTGCTAACGCAGTTGGTGCTTAAACTTATCATGCCTAAACTTATCACACCTAAACTTATCACGCCTAAACTTATCATGCCTAAACTTATCACACCTAAACTTATCACACCTAAACTTATCATGCCTAAACTGAGTTTAGGCATGATAAAGGGCTTTTCACCAGGGTGCTAACTGTTAGCACCGCTTTGTGAATCAGGCCCACCATGCCTAAACTTATCACACTTAAACTTATCACACCTAAAATTATCACACCTAAACTTATCACACCTAAACTTATCATGCCTAAACTTATCACACCTAAACTTATCATGCCTAAACTTATCACGCCTAAACTTATCACACCTAAACTTATCACACCTAAACTTATCATGCCTAAACTTATCACGCCTAAACTTATCACACCTAAACTTATCATGCCTAAACTTATCACACCTAAACTTATCACACCTAAACTTATCATGCCTAAACTTATCATGCCTAAACTTATCATGCCTAAACTTATCATGCCTAAACTTATCACACCTAAACTTATCACACCTAAACTTATCATGCCTAAACTGAGTTTAGGCGTGATAAAGGGCTTTTCACCAGCGTGCTAACTGTTAGCACAGCTTTGTGAATCAGGCCCCAAATCTACATGGCCCTGTGTGAAAAAGTGATTGCCCCCCTTGTTAAAAAATAACTTAACTGTGGTTTATCACACCTGAGTTCAATTTCTGTAGTCACCCCCAGGCCTGATTACTGCCACACCTGTTTCAATCAAGAAATCACAGAGAAGTAGACCAAAAGCACCTCAAAAGCTACACATCATGCCAAGATCCAAAGACATTCAGGAACAAATGAGAACAAAAGTAATTGAGATCTATCATTCTGGTAAAGGTTATAAAGCCATTTCTAAAGCGTTGGGACTCCAGTGAACCACAGTGAGAGCCATTATCCACAAATGGCAAAAACATGGAACAGTGATGAACGTTCCCAGGAGTGGCCGGCCGACCAAAATTACCCCAAGAGCGCAGAGAAAACTCATCCGAGAGGCCACAAAAGACCCCAGGACAACATCTAAAGAACTGCAGGCCTCACTTGCCTCAATTAAGGTCAGTGTTCACGACTCCACCATAAGAAAGAGACTGGGCAAAAATGGCCTGCATGGCAGATATCCAAGGCTCAAACCACTTTTAAGCAAAAAGAACATTAAGGCTCGTCTCAATTTTGCTAAAAAACATCTCAATGATTGCCAAGACTTTTGGGAAAATACCTTGTGGACCGACGAGACAAAAGTTGAACTTTTTGGAAGGTGCGTGTCCCGTTACATCTTGCGTAGAAGTAACACAGCATTTCAGAATAAGAACATCATACCAACAGTAAAATGTGGTGGTAGTGTGATGGTCTGGGGTTGCTTTGCTGCTTCAGGACCTGGAAGGCTTGCTGTGATAGATGGAACCATGAATTCTACTGTCTACCAAAAAATCCTGAAGGAGAATGTCCAACCATCTGTTCGTCAACTCAAGCTGAAGCGATCTTGGGTGCTGCAGCAGGACAATGACCCAAAACATACCAGCAAATCCACCTCTGAATGGCTGAAGAAAAACAAAATGAAGACTTTGGAGTGGCCTAGTCAAAGTCCTGACCTGAATCCTATTGAGATGTTGTGGCATGACCTTAAAAAGGCGGTTCATGCTAGAAAACCCTCAAATAAAGCTGAATTACAACAATGCTGCTAAGATGATTGGGCCAAAATTCCTCCAGAGCGCTGTAAAAGACTTGTTGCAAGTTATCGCAAACGCTTGATTGCAGTTATTGCTGCTAAGGGTGGCCCAACCAGTTATTAGGTTCAGGGGGCAATTTCTTTTTCACACAGGGCCATGTAGGTTTGGAGTTTTTTTTTATCAGTAAATAATAAAAACCATCATTTAAAACTGCATTTTGTGTACAATTATGTTATCTTTGACTAATAGTTAACGCTTTTTGATGAGCCGAAACATTCAGGTGTGACAAACATGCAAAAGAATAAGAAATCAGGAAGGGGGCAAATAGTTTTTCCCATCACTGTATATCAATTTAAAGGATGGAAAGAAAGTTTAGATTCAAACACATTTTCAGTAGAGAAATATATATATTTACATAGAAAGAGGGACAAAGTCCTGAAAGAGGGACAAATGAGGAGGAAAGGGGGTCAGGGCTCCCAAAGAGGGGCAGTTGGGAGCTATGAGAGTGAGGTATTTGGCTGGAAGGCTATCCTTTGCTGTAACAAGGTGTGAACTGACCAAGGTAACCTCTGCGCCAGTGTCTTGGAAGCCAGTGACCGTCTGGCCATTCACAGTGACAGGCTGATTGTGGGAGCTGCTGTGGATCCCGGAGGCCACAACCAGCCATACAGAGGGAGAAGTAGGTGCGGAGGTGTTATCCTCCTTAGGGATCAGTGTTGTCATAGTGCTAGCCTCCTGGCTGGGTGGTCGGGTCGGCCTCCCTGCGTAACAGGATTGCATGGTGTGACCAGGCCGACGACTCAGCTCACACCAGGGCCTGGTGGACTCGCGCTTCAAAGTGCCAGCCTTTTCTCCAGCTCTGGGACATGGCTCTGTCCCCGTCAGGTACTGGTGATTTGTGGCGTCAGGTACCAGGAGTTTGCGACTGTCCATTTCAACAGGTTTGCAAATTTCTGGTATTCGGGTCGTGACAGAAGTGTCTGCCAGGCTTCCTCTTCACCACAAACTGCTTCACGTCTGCAGCACATTCAGCGAGGAGCTGGTCATGGAGCATCAGATCCGCAAGAGCATCAAAAGTCTTTTACTTAAGGGCCCTTTCACACTGGTGCAGTGGGTCATTTTACTGCTCTGCTATGCTACTGAAAGCCTACAGGTGCTTTCATACAGCGCCAGAAGTTGCCGATCTACCGCGGGAGCATACCGACGTTACTGCACGACCTGTGTGACGACATGCCGTGGACCGAAAGTTGTGTACGTTTATGGTGACGCAGGGATTTTCAGAAGGAAGCCGGCACACACTTCCGTATTTCCCAAACAGGAGGTCAGCGCAAGCGGGCGTCATTTCCTGCTTGGATCTGAGCCTGGCGGGCATTACCACGTACTAACATGGTAATTCCCAAAGGCTTGTTATTGGCGGGCGGCGCCTGGGCTGTATCGCTGCCGCCAGTGCGCAGTCTGAAGCCGGCCTCGGCTAGCCACGTCCGCATGAGAGTCAGTGGATCCTTTTTGGAACTTTTTCTGGTAAACTTCTTGGGGAACCGTGCATAGAGGTTAATTTCCAGCAGCAGTCTCCGTCAGCAGTCGCATGGTATAGACCTCCTTTGCCTTACCCCCTCCATATTCACATGGTATAGACTTCCTCTGCCTCACCCCTCTGTACTCACATGGTATAGACCTCCTCTGCCTCACCCCCTCCATAGTCACATGGTATAGACCTCCTCTGCCTCACCCCCTCCATAGTCACATGGTATAGACCTCCTCTGCCTCACCCCCTCCATAGTCACATAGTATAGACTTCCTCTGCCTCAACCCCTCTGTACTCACATGGTATAGACCTCCTCAGCCTCACCCCCTCCATAGTCACATGGTATAGACCTCCTCTGCCTCACCCCCTCTATAGTCACATGGTATAGACCTCCTCTGCCTCACCCCCTCCATAGTCACATGGTATAGACCTCCTCTGCCTCACCCCCTCCATAGTCACATGGTATAGACTTCCTCTGCCTCACCCCCTCCATAGTCACATGGTATAGACCTCCTCTGCCTCACCCCCTCCATAGTCACATGGTATAGACCTCCTCTGCCTCACCCCCTCCATAGTCACATAGTATAGACTTCCTCTGCCTCAACCCCTCTGTATTCACATGGTATAGACCTCCTCTGCCTCACCCCCTCTATAGTCACATGGTATAGACCTCCTCTGCCTCACCCCCTCCATAGTCACATGGTATAGACCTCCTCTGCCTCACCGCCTCTGTATTCACATAGTATAGACCTCCTCTGCCTCACCCCCTCCATAGTCACATGGTATAGACCTCCTCTGCCTCACCCCCTCCGTAGTCACATGGTATAGACCTCCTCTGCCTCACCCCCTCCATAGTCACATGGTATAGACTTCCTCTGCCTCACCCCCTCCATAGTCACATGGTATAGACCTCCTCTGCCTCACCCCCTCTGTATTCAAATGGTATAGACCTCCTCTGCCTCAACCTCTCCATAGTCACATGGTATAGACCTCCTCTGCCTCACCCCCTCCATAGTCACATGGTATAGACCTCCTCTGCCTCACCCCCTCCATAGTCACATGGTATAGACCTCCTCTGCCTCACCCCCTCTGTATTCAAATGGTATAGACCTCCTCAGCCTCACCCCCTCCATAGTCACATGGTAAAGACTTCCTCTGCCTCACCCCTCCGTAGTCACATGGTATAGACCTCCTCTGCCTCACCCTCTCCATAGTCACATGGTATAGACCTCCTCTGCCTCACCCTCTCCATAGTCACATGGTATAGACCTCCTCAGCCTCACCCCCTCTGTATTCACATGGTACAGACCTCCTCTGCCTCACCCCCTCTGTATTCACATGGTAAAGACTTCCTCTGCCTCACCCCCTCCATAGTCACATGGTATAGACCTCCTCAGCCTCACCCCCTCTGTATTCACATGGTATAGACCTCCTCTGCCTCACCCCCTCCATAGTCACATGGTAAAGACTTCCTCTGCCTCACCCCTCCATAGTCACATGGTATAGACCTCCTCTGCCTCACCCCCTCTGTATTCACATGGTATAGACCTCCTCTGCCTCACCCTCTCCATAGTCACATGGTATAGACCTCCTCTGCCTCACCCCCTCTGTACTCACATGGTATAGACCTCCTCTGCCTCACCCCCTTTGTATTCACATGGTATAGACCTCCTCAGCCTCACCCCCTCTGTATTCACATGGTATAGACCTCCTCTGCCTCCCCCCTCTGTATTCACATGGTATAGACCTCCTCTGCCTCAACCCCTCTGTATTCACATGGTATAGACCTCCTCTGCCTCACCCCCTCTATAGTCACATGGTATAGACCTCCTCTGCCTCACCCCCTCCATAGTCACATGGTATAGACCTCCTCAGCCTCACACCCTCTGTACTCACATGGTATAGACCTCCTCTGCCTCCCCCCTCTGTACTCACATGGTATAGACTTCCTCAGCCTCACCCCCTCTGTATTCACATGGTATAGACCTCCTCTGCCCCACCCCCTCTGTACTCACATGGTATAGACTTCCTCAGCCTCACCCCTCTGTACTCACATGGTATAGACTTCCTCAGCCTCACCCCTCTGTACTCACATGGTATAGACCTCCTCTGCCCCACCCCCTCTGTACTCACATGGTATAGACCTCCTCAGCCTCACCCCTCTGTATTCACATGGTATAGACTTCCTCAGCCTCACCCCTCTGTACTTACATGGTATAGACCTCCTCAGCCTCACCCCCTCTGTATTCACATGGTATAGACCTCCTCAGCCTCACCCCCTCTGTATTCACATGGTATAGACCTCCTCAGCCTCACCCCTCTGTACTCACATGGTATAGACCTCCTCTGTCTCACACCCTCTGTATTCACATGGTATAGACCTCCTCAGCCTCACCCCCTCTGTATTCACATGGTATAGACCTCCTCAGCCTCACCCCCTCTGTATTCACATGGTATAGACCTCCTCTGCCTCACCCCCTCTGTACTCACATGGTATAGACCTCCTCTGCCTCACCCCCTCTGTATTCACATGGTATAGACCTCCTCTGCCTCACCCCCTCTGTATTCACATGGTATAGACCTCCTCAGCCTCACCCCTCTGTACTCACATGGTATAGACCTCCTCAACCTCACCCCCTCTGTATTCACATGGTATAGACCTCCTCAGCCTCACCCCTCTGTATTCACATGGTATAGACCTCCTCAACCTCACCCCTCTGTACTCACATGGTATAGACCTCCTCAACCTCACCCCCTCTGTATTCACATGGTATAGACCTCCTCTGCCTCCCCCCTCTGTATTCACATGGTATAGACCTCCTCAGCCTCACCCCTCTGTACTCACATGGTATAGACCTCCTCAGCCTCACCCCTCTGTACTCACATGGTATAGACCTCCTCAACCTCACCCCCTCTGTATTCACATGGTATAGACCTCCTCAGCCTCACCCCTCTGTATTCACATGGTATAGACCTCCTCAACCTCACCCCTCTGTACTCACATGGTATAGACCTCCTCAACCTCACCCCCTCTGTATTCACATGGTATAGACCTCCTCTGCCTCCCCCCTCTGTATTCACATGGTATAGACCTCCTCTGCCTCACCCTCTTTGTATTCACATGGTATAGACTTCCTCAGCCTTACCCCCTCTGTATTCACATGGTATAGACCTCCTCTGCCCCACCCCCTCTGTACTCACATGGTATAGACCTCCTCAGCCTCACCCCTCTGTACTCACATGGTATAGACCTCCTCTGCCTCACCCCTCTGTACTCACATGGTATAGACCTCCTTTGCCTCACCCCCTCTGTATTCACATGTAATAGACCTCCTCAGCCTCACCCCCTCTGTATTCACATGGTATAGACCTCCTCAGCCTCACCCCTCTGTACTCACATGGTATAGACCTCCTCTGCCTCACCCCTCTGTACTCACATGGTATAGACCTCCTCAGCCTCACCCCGCTCTGTATTCACATGGTATAGACCTCCTCTGCCCCACCGCCTCTGTATTCACATGGTATAGACCTCCTCAACCTCACCCCCTCTGTATTCACATGGTATAGACATCCTTTGCCTCACCCCCTCTGTATTCACATGTAATAGACCTCCTCAGCCTCACCCCCTCTGTATTCACATGGTATAGACGTCCTCTGCCTCACCCCCTCTGTATTCACATGGTATAGACCTCATCTGCCTCACCCCCTCTGTACTCACATGGTATAGACCTCCTCAGCCTCACCCCTCTGTACTCACATGGTATAGACCTCCTCAGCCTCACCCCTCTGTACTCACATGGTATAGACCTGCTCTGCCCCACCCCCTCTGTACTCACATGGTATAGACCTCCTCAGCCTCACCCCTCTGTACTCACATGGTATAGACCTCCTCTGCCTCACCCCCTCCATAGTCACATGGTATAGACCTCCTCAGCCTCACCCCTCTGTACTCACATGGTATAGACCTCCTCTGCCTCACCCCTCTGTACTCACATGGTATAGACCTCCTCAGCCTCACCCCTTTGTACTCACATGGTATAGACCTCCTCAGCCTCACCCCTCTGTACTCACATGGTATAGACCTCCTCTGTCTCACACCCTCTGTATTCACATGGTATAGACCTCCTCTGCCTCATACCCTCTGTATTCACATGGTATAGACATCCTTTGCCTCACCCCCTCCATAGTCACATGGTATAGACCTCCTCTGCCTCATACCCTCTGTATTCACATGGTATAGACCTCCTCAGCCTCACCCCCTCTGTACTCACATGGTATAGACCTCCTCTGTCTCACCCCCTCTGTATTCACATGGTATAGACATCCTTTGCCTCACCCCCTCTGTATTCACATGTAATAGACCTCCTCAGCCTCACCCCCTCTGTATTCACATGGTATAGACTTCCTCTGCCTCACCCCCTCTGTATTCACATGGTATAGTCCTCATCTGCCTCACCCCCTCTGTATTCACATGGTATAGACCTCCTCAGCCTCACCCCGCTCTGTATTCACATGGTATAGACCTCCTCAGCCTCACCCCTCTGTACTCACATGGTATAGACCTCCTCTGTCTCACACCCTCTGTATTCACATTGTATAGACCTCAGCCTCACCCCTCTGTACTCACATGGTATAGACCTCCTCAGCCTCACCCCTCTATAGTCACATGGTATAGACCTCCTCTGCCTCACCCCCTCTATAGTCACATGGTATAGACCTCCTCTGCCTCACCCCCTCTATAGTCACATGGTATAGACCTCCTCTGCCCCACCCCCTCTGTATTCACATGGTATAGACCTCCTCAGCCTCACCCCCTCTGTACTCACATGGTATAGACTTCCTCTGCCTCACCCCCTCTGTATACACATGGTATAGACCTCCTCTGTCTCACCCCCTCTGTACTCACATGGTGTAGACTCCCTCTGTCTCACACTTGATTGGTTCTTTCCTCTCCTCTCTTGTGCTACGATTCAATCATTAGAAATTACATCAGTCACATGATCTCTCCTTGAACACAGGCGCAAAGTGTCGGCCTTCAATGTCTGGTTCCTCGGAGGCGGAGTTTGTGCTGGTGAGGAGGAGGGACTTGGAGCGTCTGACCACAGAAGTGATGCAGATGAAGGAATTTCTGCCACAGATTGTGAACTCGGAGCTGGTGGAGAGTGTGCAGAGGCTGGAGGCAGCAGAGAGTGGTGAGTCATAGTATAGAGATATTGTCCAGCAGCATGGCTTCATTCTATCGGGGGGGGGGGGGGGGGAGATGTAGTGCCGATGGTACCTGGTTGTGCTTAATAAAATCTCATTATTTTTCCAGCACTGGAGGGGAAGGAGGAAGACTGTGACCACGCCCGGGCCCGCCTGGAGGTGTGTCAGGGTGAATATCTGAAGTCTAGAGAGGTACCAACATATTCTGTTGCTGAGAACAATTTATATATAAAATATAGTCTGACTTACCATACATTACAGTGATGTCAGCTCTCAGCATGTCTTTGCTTTTAAAGTGTACCTGAGCTGGGGAAGAAAAATAACTTTATACATACCTGAGGCTTCTCCAGCCCCCTTCAGGAGATCATTCACCCGCTGTCCTCCTGGGTTGCCTCCATCCTCCCCTAGGTGCACCAGCAAGTGAGATGTACCGGGCCCAGCGGGGGAGACAGCGAGGGGGCGTGACTCCTGAGATGTACCGTGCCCCCCCGGGGAGACAGCGAGGGGGTGTGACTCATGAGATGTACCGGGCCCAGTGGGGGAAACAGCGAGGGGGGCGTGACTCCTGAGATGTACCGGGCCCAGCGGGGGAGACAGCGAGGGGGCGTGACTCCTGAGATGTACCGGGCCCAGCGGGGGAGACAGCGAGGGGGCGTGACTCCTGAGATGTACCGGGCCCAGCAGGGGAGACAGCGAGGGGGCGTGACTCCTGGGATGTACCGGGCCCAGCGGGGGAGACAGCGAGGGGGCGTGACTCCTGAGATGTACCGGGCCCAGCGGGGGAGACATCGAGGGGGCGTGACTCCTGAGATGTACCGGGCCCAGCGGGGGAGACAGCGAGGGGGCGTGACTCCTGAGATGTACCGGGCCCAGCGGGGGAGACAGCGAGGGGGCGTGACTCCTGAGATGTACCGGGCCCAGCGGGGGAGACAGCGAGGGGGCGTGACTCCTGGGATGTACCGGGCCCAGCGGGGGAGACAGCGAGGGGGCGTGACTCCTGAGATGTACCGGGCCCAGCGGGGGAGACATCGAGGGGGCGTGACTCCTGAGATGTACCGGGCCCAGCGGGGGAGACAGCGAGGGGGCGTGACTCCTGAGATGTACCGGGCCCAGCGGGGGAGACAGCGAGGGGGCGTGACTCCTGAGATGTACCGGGCCCAGCGGGGGAGACGGGGCTAGGTGTTCTATACAGGCAGAGTATAACCTCTCTTGTCTCTGTATCACTGTAGGAGAATATGTCTCTTCTTGCCCAGCTCTCCAGCCTCCAGGAACAGCTCCTCCAGCAGGCTGATTACTGCACACACATGGGCTCTGCACTCTGCACGTTGCTTTGGGGCGTCTCTAACAGAGAAGAGGCAGTGAAGACCATTCTGGCTATGGTGAGTGATGAGGACAGATCTTCAATACCCCCTCCCCCTCCCAATCCACAGTGTTCATACTGCCCAGTCACATGACACTGCTGCAGTCCTAGTAATCCTGGTCACATGACACCCCCTGCAGTCCTAGTAATCCTGGTCACATGACACCGCTGCAGCCCTAGTAATCCTGGTCACATGACACCCCCTGCAGTCCTAGTAATCCTGGTCACATGACACCCCCTGCAGTCCTAGTAATCCTGGTCACATGACACCCCCTGCAGTCCTAGTAATCCTGGTCACATGACACCCCTGCAGGCCTAGTAATCCTGGTCACATGACACCCCTGCAGTCCTAGTAATCCTGGTCACATGACACCCCCTGCAGTCCTAGTAATCCTGGTCACATGACACCCCTGCAGTCCTAGTAATCCTGGTCACATGACACCCCCTGCAGCCCTAGTAATCCTGGTCACATGACACCGCTGCAGTCCTAGTAATCCTGGTCACATGACACTGCTGCAGTTCTAGTAATCCTGGTCACATGACACCGCTGCAGTCCTAGTGATCCTGGTCACATGACACCCCCTGCAGTCCTAGTAATCCTGGTCACATGACACCCCCTGCAGTCCTAGTAATCCTGGTCACATGACACCCCCTGCAGCCCTAGTAATCCTGGTCACATGACACCCCCTGCAGTCCTAGTAATCCTGGTCACATGACACTGCTGCAGTCCTAGTAATCCTGGTCACATGACACCCCCTGCAGTCCTAGTAATCCTGGTCACATGACACCCCCTGCAGCCCTAGTAATCCTGGTCACATGACACCCCCTGCAGCCCTAGTAATCCTGGTCACATGAGACCCCCTGCAGTCCTAGTAATCCTGGTCACATGACACCCCCTTGCAGTCCTAGTAATCCTGGTCACATGACACCCCCTGCAGTCCTAGTGATCCTGGTCACATTACACTCCCTGCAGTCCTAGTAATCCTGGTCACATGAGACCCCCTGCAGTCCTAGTAATCCTGGTCACATGACACCCCCTGCAGTCCTAGTAATCCTGGTCACATGACACCCCCTGCAGTCCTAGTAATCCTGGTCACATGACACCCCCTTGCAGTCCTAGTAATCCTGGTCACATGACACCCCCTGCAGTCCTAGTGATCCTGGTCACATTACACTCCCTGCAGTCCTAGTAATCCTAGTCACATGAGACCCCCTGCAGTCCTAGTAATCCTGGTCACATGACACCCCCTTGCAGTCCTAGTGATCCTGGTCACATGACACCCCCTGCAGTCCTAGTGATCCTGGTCACATGACACCCCCTGCAGTCCTAGTGATCCTGGTCACATGACACCCCCTGCAGTCCTAGTAATCCTGGTCACATGACAACCCTGCAGTCCTAGTAATCCTGGTCACATGACACCCCTGCAGTCCTAGTAATCCTGGTCACATGATACCCCCTGCAGTCCTAGTAATCCTGGTCACATGACACCCCTGCAGTCCTAGTAATCCTGGTCACATGACACTGCTGCAGTCCTAGTAATCCTGGTCACATGACACCCCTGCAGTCCTAGTAATCCTGGTCACATGACACCCCCTGCAGTCCTAGTCATCCTGGTCACATGACACCCCTGCAGTCCTAGTAATCCTGGTCACATGACACTGCTGCAGTCCTAGTAATCCTGGTCACATGACACCCCTGCAGTCCTAGTGATCCTGGTCACATGACACCCCTGCAGTCCTAGTAATCCTGGTCACATGACACCCCCTACAGTCCTAGTAATCCTGGTCACATGACACCCCTGCAGTCCTAGTGATCCTGGTCACATGACACCCCCAGCAGTCCTAGTAATCCTGGTCACATGACACCCCCTGCAGGCCTAGTGATCCTGGTCACATGACACTGCTGCAGTCCTAGTGATCCTGGTCACATGACACCCCCTGCAGTCCTGGTGATCCTGGTCACATGACACCCCCTGCAGGCCTAGTAATCCTGGTCACATGACACCCCCTGCAGTCCTAGTGATCCTGGTCACATGACACTCCTGCAGGCCTAGTAATCCTGGTCACATCACACCCCCTGCAGTCCTAGTAATCCTGGTCACATGACGCCCCATGCAGTCCTAGTAATCCTGGTCACATGACACCTCCTGCAGTCCTAGTAATCCTGGTCACATGACACCCTCTGCAGTCCTAGTAATCCTGGTCACATGACACCCCCTGCAGTCCTAGTAATCCTGGTCACATGACACCCCCTGCAGGTCTAGTCATCCTGGTCACATCACACCCCCTGCAGTCCTAGTAATCCTGGTCACATGATACCCCCTGCAGTCCTAGTAATCCTGGTCACATCACACCCCCTGCAGTCCTAGTAATCCTGGTCACATGACGCCCCCTGCAGTCCTAGTAATCCTGGTCACATGACACCCCCTGCGGTCCTAGTGATCCTCGTCACATGATACCCCTGCAGGCCTAGTAATCCTGGTCACATGACACCCCCTGCAGTCCTAGTAATCCTGGTCACATGACACCCCCTGCAGTCCTAGTGATCCTGGTCACATGACACCCCCTGCAGTCCTAGTGATCCTGGTCACATGACACCCCCTGCAGTCCTAGTAATCCTGGTCACATGACACCCCTGCAGCCCTAGTGATCCTGGTCACATGACACCCCTGCAGTCCTAGTAATCCTGGTCACATGACACCCCTGCAGTCCTAGTAATCCTGGTCACATGATACCCCCTGCAGTCCTAGTAATCCTGGTCACATGACACCCCTGCAGTCCTAGTAATCCTGGTCATATGACACCGCTGCAGCCCTAGTGATCCTGGTCACATGACACCCCCTGCAGGCCTAGTGATCCTGGTCACATGACACCCCCTGCAGTCCTAGTCATCCTGGTCACATGACACCCCCTGCAGTCCTAGTGATCCTGGTCACATGACACCCCCTACAGTCCTAGTCATCCTGGTCACATGACACCCCCTGCAGTCCTAGTAATCCTGGTCACATGACACCTCCTGCAGTCCTAGTCATCCTGGTCACATGACACCGCTGCAGCCCTAGTAATCCTGGTCACATGACACCGCTGCAGGCCTAGTGATCCTGGTCACATGACACCCCCTGCAGCCCTAGTCATCCTGGTCACATGACACCCCCTGCAGTCCTAGTGATCCTGGTCACATGACACCCCCTACAGTCCTAGTCATCCTGGTCACATGACACCCCCTGCAGTCCTAGTGATCCTGGTCACATGACACCCCCTGCAGTCCTAGTGATCCTGGTCACATGACACCCCCTGCAGTCCTAGTAATCCTGGTCACATGACAACCCTGCAGTCCTAGTAATCCTGGTCACATGACACCCCTGCAGTCCTAGTAATCCTGGTCACATGATACCCCCTGCAGTCCTAGTAATCCTGGTCACATGACACCCCTGCAGTCCTAGTAATCCTGGTCACATGACACTGCTGCAGTCCTAGTAATCCTGGTCACATGACACCCCTGCAGTCCTAGTAATCCTGGTCACATGACACCCCCTGCAGTCCTAGTCATCCTGGTCACATGACACCCCTGCAGTCCTAGTAATCCTGGTCACATGACACTGCTGCAGTCCTAGTAATCCTGGTCACATGACACCCCTGCAGTCCTAGTGATCCTGGTCACATGACACCCCTGCAGTCCTAGTAATCCTGGTCACATGACACCCCCTACAGTCCTAGTAATCCTGGTCACATGACACCCCTGCAGTCCTAGTGATCCTGGTCACATGACACCCCCAGCAGTCCTAGTAATCCTGGTCACATGACACCCCCTGCAGGCCTAGTGATCCTGGTCACATGACACTGCTGCAGTCCTAGTGATCCTGGTCACATGACACCCCCTGCAGTCCTGGTGATCCTGGTCACATGACACCCCCTGCAGGCCTAGTAATCCTGGTCACATGACACCCCCTGCAGTCCTAGTGATCCTGGTCACATGACACTCCTGCAGGCCTAGTAATCCTGGTCACATCACACCCCCTGCAGTCCTAGTAATCCTGGTCACATGACGCCCCATGCAGTCCTAGTAATCCTGGTCACATGACACCTCCTGCAGTCCTAGTAATCCTGGTCACATGATACCCCTGCAGGCCTAGTAATCCTGGTCACATGACACCCCCTGCAGTCCTAGTAATCCTGGTCACATGACACCCCCTGCAGTCCTAGTGATCCTGGTCACATGACACCCTCTGCAGTCCTAGTAATCCTGGTCACATGACACCCCCTGCAGTCCTAGTAATCCTGGTCACATGACACCCCCTGCAGGTCTAGTCATCCTGGTCACATCACACCCCCTGCAGTCCTAGTAATCCTGGTCACATGATACCCCCTGCAGTCCTAGTAATCCTGGTCACATCACACCCCCTGCAGTCCTAGTAATCCTGGTCACATGACGCCCCCTGCAGTCCTAGTAATCCTGGTCACATGACACCCCCTGCGGTCCTAGTGATCCTCGTCACATGATACCCCTGCAGGCCTAGTAATCCTGGTCACATGACACCCCCTGCAGTCCTAGTAATCCTGGTCACATGACACCCCCTGCAGTCCTAGTGATCCTGGTCACATGACACCCCCTGCAGTCCTAGTGATCCTGGTCACATGACACCCCCTGCAGTCCTAGTAATCCTGGTCACATGACACCCCTGCAGCCCTAGTGATCCTGGTCACATGACACCCCTGCAGTCCTAGTAATCCTGGTCACATGACACCCCTGCAGTCCTAGTAATCCTGGTCACATGATACCCCCTGCAGTCCTAGTAATCCTGGTCACATGACACCCCTGCAGTCCTAGTAATCCTGGTCATATGACACCGCTGCAGCCCTAGTGATCCTGGTCACATGACACCCCCTGCAGGCCTAGTGATCCTGGTCACATGACACCCCCTGCAGTCCTAGTCATCCTGGTCACATGACACCCCCTGCAGTCCTAGTGATCCTGGTCACATGACACCCCCTACAGTCCTAGTCATCCTGGTCACATGACACCCCCTGCAGTCCTAGTAATCCTGGTCACATGACACCTCCTGCAGTCCTAGTCATCCTGGTCACATGACACCGCTGCAGCCCTAGTAATCCTGGTCACATGACACCGCTGCAGGCCTAGTGATCCTGGTCACATGACACCCCCTGCAGCCCTAGTCATCCTGGTCACATGACACCCCCTGCAGTCCTAGTGATCCTGGTCACATGACACCCCCTACAGTCCTAGTCATCCTGGTCACATGACACCCCCTGCAGTCCTAGTCATCCTGGTCACATGACACCCCCTGCAGTCCTAGTGATCCTGGTCACATGACACCTCCTGCAGTCCTAGTCATCCTGGTCACATGACACCGCTGCAGCCCTAGTAATCCTGGTCACATGACACCGCTGCAGGCCTAGTGATCCTGGTCACATGACACCCCCTGCAGTCCTAGTCATCCTGGTCACATGACACCCCCTGCAGTCCTAGTGATCCTGGTCACATGACACCCCCTACAGTCCTAGTCATCCTGGTCACATGACACCCCCTGCAGTCCTAGTCATCCTAGTCACATGACACCCCCTGCAGTCCTAGTGATCCTGGTCACATGACACCCCCTACAGTCCTAGTCATCCTGGTCACATGACACCCCCTGCAGTCCTAGTAATCCTGGTCACATGACACCCCCTGCAGTCCTAGTAATCCTGGTCACATGACACCCCCTGCAGTCCTAGTAGACAAGACAAGACAAGACAAATAACATTTATATTGCGCTTTTCTCCTTGCGGACTCAAAGCGCCAGAGCAGAGCAGCAGCCACTAGGGCGCGCTCTATTGGCAGTAGCAGTGTAAGGGAGACTTGCCAAAGGTCTCCTACTGAATTAGTGCTGGCTTACTGAACAGGCAGAGCCGAGATTCGAACCCTGGTCTCCTGTGTCAGAGGCAGAGCCCTTAACCATTACACCATCAGCCAACTGGTCACATGACACCCCCTGCAGTCCTAGTAATCCTGGTCACATGACACCCCCTGCAGCCCTAGTAATCCTGGTTACATGACGCCCCCTGCAGTCCTAGTGATCCTGGTCACATGACACCCCCTGCAGTCCCAGTAATCCTGGTCACATGACACCCCCTGCAGTCCTAGTGATCCTGGTCACATGACACCCCCTGCAGTCCCAGTAATCCTGGTCACATGACACCCCTGCAGTCCTAGTCATCCTGGTCACATGACACCCCCTGCAGTCCTAGTGATCCTGGTCACATGACACCCCCTGCAGTCCTAGTAATCCTGGTCACATGACACCCCTGCAGGCCTAGTGATCCTGGTCACATGACGCCCCCTGCAGTCCTAGTAATCCTGGTCACATGACGCCCCCTGCAGTCCTAGTGATCCTGGTCACATGACACCCTCTGCAGTCCCAGTAATCCTGGTCACATGACACCCCCTGCAGCCCTAGTAATCCTGGTCACATGACACCCCTGCAGTCCTAGTGATCCTGGTCACATGACACCCCCTGCAGTCCTAGTGATCCTGGTCACATGACGCCCCCTGCAGTCCTAGTGATCCTGGTCACATGACACCCCCTGCAGTCCCAGTAATCCTGGTCACATGACACCCCCTGCAGCCCTAGTAATCCTGGTCACATGACACCCCTGCGGTCCTAGTGATCCTGGTCACATGACACCCCCTGCAGTCCTAGTGATCCTGGTCACATGATACCCCCTGCAGTCCCAGTAATCCTGGTCACATGACACCCCCTGCAGTCCCAGTAATCCTGGTCACATGACACCCCCTGCAGTCCTAGTAATCCTGGTCACATGACACCCCCTGCAGCCCTAGTAATCCTGGTCACATGACACCCCCTGCAGTCCCAGTAATCCTGGTCACATGACACCCCCTGCAGTCCTAGTGATCCTGGTCACATGACACTCCATGCAGTCCTAGTAATCCTGGTCACATGACACCCCTGCAGCCCTAGTAATCCTGGTCACATGACACCCCCTGCAGTCCTAGTAATCCTGGTCACATGACACCCCCTGCAGTCCTAGTAATCCTGGTCACATGACACCCCCTGCAGCCCTAGTAATCCTGGTCACATCACACCCCCTGCAGCCCTAGTAATCCTGGTCACATGACACCCCCTGCAGTCCTAGTCATCCTGGTCGCATGACACCCCCTGCAGTCCTAGTAATCCTGGTCACATGACACCCCTGCAGTCCTAGTCATCCTGGTCACATGACACCCCCTGCAGTCCTAGTGATCCTGGTCACATGACACCCCCTGCAGTCCTAGTAATCCTGGTCACATGACACCCCTGCAGGCCTAGTGATCCTGGTCACATGACGCCCCCTGCAGTCCTAGTAATCCTGGTCACATGACGCCCCCTGCAGTCCTAGTGATCCTGGTCACATGACACCCCCTGCAGTCCCAGTAATCCTGGTCACATGACACCCCCTGCAGCCCTAGTAATCCTGGTCACATGACACCCCTGCAGTCCTAGTGATCCTGGTCACATGACACCCCCTGCAGTCCTAGTGATCCTGGTCACATGACGCCCCCTGCAGTCCTAGTGATCCTGGTCACATGACACCCCCTGCAGTCCCAGTAATCCTGGTCACATGACACCCCCTGCAGCCCTAGTAATCCTGGTCACATGACACCCCTGCAGTCCTAGTGATCCTGGTCACATGACACCCCCTGCAGTCCTAGTGATCCTGGTCACATGATACCCCCTGCAGTCCCAGTAATCCTGGTCACATGACACCCCCTGCAGTCCCAGTAATCCTGGTCACATGACACCCCCTGCAGTCCTAGTAATCCTGGTCACATGACACCCCCTGCAGCCCTAGTAATCCTGGTCACATGACACCCCCTGCAGTCCCAGTAATCCTGGTCACATGACACCCCCTGCAGTCCTAGTGATCCTGGTCACATGACACTCCATGCAGTCCTAGTAATCCTGGTCACATGACACCCCTGCAGCCCTAGTAATCCTGGTCACATGACACCCCCTGCAGTCCTAGTAATCCTGGTCACATGACACCCCCTGCAGTCCTAGTAATCCTGGTCACATGACACCCCCTGCAGCCCTAGTAATCCTGGTCACATCACACCCCCTGCAGCCCTAGTAATCCTGGTCACATGACACCCCCTGCAGCCCTAGTAATCCTGGTCACATCACACCCCCTGCAGCCCTAGTAATCCTGGTCACATGACACCCCCTGCAGTCCTAGTCATCCTGGTCACATGACACCCCCTGCAGTCCTAGTAATCCTGGTCACATGACACCCCCTGCAGTCCTAGTAATCCTGGTCACATGACACCCCTGCAGTCCTAGTGATCCTGGTCACATGACACCTCCTGCAGTCCTAGTAATCCTGGTCACATGACACCCCTGCAGCCCTAGTAATCCTGGTCACATGACACCCCTGCAGTCCTAGTGATCCTGGTCACATGACACCTCCTGCAGTCCTAGTAATCCTGGTCACATGACACCCCCTGCAGTCCTAGTCATCCTGGTCACATGACACCCCTGCAGCCCTAGTAATCCTGGTCACATGACACCTCCTGCAGTCCTAGTAATCCTGGTCACATGACACCCCCTGCAGTCCTAGTAATCCTGGTCACATGACACTCCCTCCTAGTAATCCTGGTCACATGACACCCCCTGCAGTCCTAGTCATCCTGGTCACATGACACCCCCTGCAGCCCTAGTAATCCTGGTCACATGACACTCCCTCCTAGTAATCCTGGTCACATGACACCCCCTGCAGTCCTAGTCATCCTGGTCACATGACACCCCCTGCAGCCCTAGTAATCCTGGTCACATGACACTCCCTCCTAGTAATCCTGGTCACATGACACTCCCTCCTAGTAATCCTGGTCACATGACACCCCCTGCAGTCCTAGTCATCCTGGTCACATGACACCCCCTGCAGTCCTAGTAATCCTGGTCACATGACACTCCCTCCTAGTAATCCTGGTCACATGACACCCCCTGCAGTCCTAGTCATCCTGGTCACATGACACCCCCTGCAGCCCTAGTAATCCTGGTCACATGACACTCCCTCCTAGTAATCCTGGTCACATGACACCCCCTGCAGTCCTAGTCATCCTGGTCACATGACACCCCTGCAGCCCTAGTAATCCTGGTCACATGACACCTCCTGCAGTCCTAGTAATCCTGGTCACATGACACCCCCTGCAGTCCTAGTAATCCTGGTCACATGACACTCCCTCCTAGTAATCCTGGTCACATGACACCCCCTGCAGTCCTAGTCATCCTGGTCACATGACACCCCCTGCAGCCCTAGTAATCCTGGTCACATGACACTCCCTCCTAGTAATCCTGGTCACATGACACCCCCTGCAGTCCTAGTCATCCTGGTCACATGACACCCCCTGCAGCCCTAGTAATCCTGGTCACATGACACTCCCTCCTAGTAATCCTGGTCACATGACACTCCCTCCTAGTAATCCTGGTCACATGACACCCCCTGCAGTCCTAGTCATCCTGGTCACATGACACCCCCTGCAGTCCTAGTAATCCTGGTCACATGACACTCCCTCCTAGTAATCCTGGTCACATGACACCCCCTGCAGTCCTAGTCATCCTGGTCACATGACACCCCCTGCAGCCCTAGTAATCCTGGTCACATGACACTCCCTCCTAGTAATCCTGGTCACATGACACCCCCTGCAGTCCTAGTCATCCTGGTCACATGACACCCCCTGCAGCCCTAGTAATCCTGGTCACATGACACCCCTGCAGCCCTAGTAATCCTGGTCACATGACACTCCCTCCTAGTAATCCTGGTCACATGACACCCCTGCAGCCCTAGTCATCCTGGTCACATGACACCCCCTGCAGCCCTAGTAATCCTGGTCACATGACACCCCCTGCAGTCCTAGTCATCCTGGTCACATGACACCCCTGCAGCCCTAGTAATCCTGGTCACATGACACCCCTGCAGTCCTAGTGATCCTGGTCACATGACACCCCTGCAGTCCTAGTAATCCTGGTCACATGACACCCCTGCAGTCCTAGTGATCCTGGTCACATGACACTCCCTCCTAGTAATCCTGGTCACATGACACCCCTGCAGCCCTAGTAATCCTGGTCACATGACACCCCTGCAGTCCTAGTGATCCTGGTCACATGACACCCCTGCAGTCCTAGTAATCCTGGTCACATGACACCCCTGCAGTCCTAGTGATCCTGGTCACATGACACTCCCTCCTAGTAATCCTGGTCACATGACACCCCTGCAGCCCTAGTCATCCTGGTCACATGACACCCCCTGCAGTCCTAGTGATCCTGGTCACATGACACCCCTGCAGTCCTAGTAATCCTGGTCACATGACACCCCCTGCAGTCCTAGTCATCCTGGTCACATGACACCCCTGCAGCCCTAGTAATCCTGGTCACATGACACTCCCTCCTAGTAATCCTGGTCACATGACACTCCCTCCTAGTAATTGGGGCTCCCATCTTCCATGCTTGCAGGAGAAGTCATCGGATTTCTTCACGTTGGCCTCTCGGACAGTGCTGAGTTTCGTGGATTCTCTTCTGCAGAAGGAGTTGGAAGATGAGGATACAGAAGAGAGACGATTTGTCCTGGGATTCGCTGGGACTGTCGCCAGTGAGTAGCAGGGGATTCTGGGTAGGCAGGTGTGATACTGATAAAAGGCGGGGCTTCTAGTGACCCTCATATGCTGCGGTGAGCACAGATCCAGGCAGCAGCCATGTTCACATCCAGCTTAATGGAGATCTCTGCTTCACCAAGTCTGTAGCTGTAACTGGTCATAAACCCGAGTTCACACCCTGCTCTTTGCTTTATGTATGTGAAATATGTGCGACACTCCATCAACAGACTCCGCCTCCTAACCACACCCCCCAGACATAGCGTCTCCTAACCACACCCCCCAGACATAGCAGGGAGTCTGCACTAATACTGCACAGGTAGTGGAGCGCCTTGTATGCCATTATCTACCTAATGACTGACAAAGCATCTTTTCCTCCAACTCCTGTGTAGTGACCCTGGCTCCACCCCTCTGTCCCCTGACTCCACCTCTCTGTCCCCTGACTCCACCTCTCTGTTCCCTGACTCCACCTCTCTGTCCCCTGACTCCACCTCTCTGTCCCCCAACTCCTTTGTAGTGACCCTGGCTCCACCCCTCTGTCCCCTGACTCCACTTCTCTGTCCACAGCTTCTGTGTAGTGACCCTGGCTCCACCTCTCTGTCCTCTGGCTCTACCTCTCTGTCCCCTAACTCCACCTCTCTGTCCCCTGACCCCTGACTCCACCTCTCTGTCCCCTAACTCCACCTCTCTGTCCCCCAACTCCTTTGTAGTGACCCTGGCTCCACCCCTCTGTCCCCTGACTCCACTTCTCTGTCCACAGCTTCTGTGTAGTGACCCTGGCTCCACCTCTCTGTCCTCTGGCTCCACCTCTCTGTCCCCTAACTCCACCTCTCTGTCCCCTGACCCCTGACTCCACCTCTCTGTCCCCTAACTCCACCTCTCTGTCCCCCAGCTCCTGTGTAGTGACCCTGGCTCTACCTCTCTGTCCCCTGACTCCACCTCTCTGTCCCATGACTCCACCTCTCTGTCCCCAGCTCCTGCATAGTGACCCTGGCTCCATCTCTCTGTCCCCTGACTCCACCTCTCTGTCCCCTGACTCCACCTCTCTGTCCCCCAACTCCTTTGTAGTGTAGTGTAGTGACCCTGGCTCTACCTCTCTGTCCCCTGACTCCACCTCTCTGTCCCCTGACTCCACCTCTCTGTCCCCAGCTCCTGCATAGTGATCCTGGGTCCACCTCTCTGTCCCCTGACTCCACCTCTCTGTTCCCTGACTCCACCTCTCTGTCCCCTGACTCCACCTCTCTGTCCCCAGCTCCTGCATAGTGACCCTGGCTCCACCTCTCTGTCCCCTGACTCCCCCTCTCTGTTCCCTGACTCCACCTCTCTGTCCCCTGACTCCACATCTCTGTCCCCTGACTTCACCTCTCTGTCCCCCAGCTCCTGTGTAGTGACCCTGGCTCCACCTCTCTGTCCCCCAGCTCCTGTGTAGTGACCCAGACTCCACCTCTGTTCCCTGACTGCACCTCTCTGTCCCCTGACTCCACCTCTCTGTCCTCCAACTCCTTTGTAGTGACCCTGGCTCCACCCCTCTGTCCCCTGACTCCACCTCTCTGTCCCCAGCTTCTGTGTAGTGACCCTGGCTCCACCTCTCTGTCCTCTGGCTCCACCTCTCTGTCCCCTAACTCCACCTCTCTGTCCCCTGACTCCACCTCTCTGTCCCCCAGCTCCTGTGTAGTGACCCTGGCGCTACCTCTCTGTCCCCTGACTCCACCTCTCTTTCCCCTGACCTCTGACTCCACCTCTTTGTCCCCTGACTCCACCTCTCTGTCCCCCAGCTCCTGTGTAGTGACCCTGGCTCTACCTCTCTGTCCCCTGACTCCACCTCTCTGTCCCCTGACTCCACCTCTCTGTCCCCAGCTCCTGCATAGTGACCCTGGCTCCACCTCTCTGTCCCCTGACTCCACCTCTCTTTTCCCTGACTCCACCTCTCTGTCCCCTGACTCCACCTCTCTGTCCCCTGACTCCACCTCTCTGTCCCCCAGCTCCTGTGTAGTGACCCTGGCTCCACCTCTCTGTCCCCAGCTCCTGTGTAGTGACCCAGACTCCACCTCTGTTCCCTGACTGCACCTCTCTGTCCCCCAGCTCCTGTGTAGTGACCCTAACTCCACCTCTCTGTCCCTTGACTCCACCTCTCTGTCCCCTGACTGCACCTCTCTGTCCCCCAGCTCCTGTGTAGTGTCCCTAACTCCACCTCTCTGTCCCCTGACTCCACCTCTCTGTCCCCTGACTGCACCTCTCTGTCCCCCAGCTCCTGTGTAGTGACCCTGACTCCACCTCTCTGTCCCCGACTCCACCTTTGTCCCCCAGCTCCTGGCTGCACCTCTCTGTCCCCCAGCTCCTGACTGCACCTCTCCGTCCCCCATCTCCTGACTGTACCTCTCTGTCCCCAGCTCCTGACTGCACCTCTCTGTCCTCCAGCTCCTGACTGCACCTCTCTGTCCCCCAGTTCCTGACTGTACCTCTCTGTCCCCCAGCTCCTGACTGTATCTCTCAGTCCCCCAGCTCCTGACTGCACCTCTCTGTCCCCCAGCTCCTGACTGCACCTCTCTGTCCTCCAGCTCCTGACTGCACCTGTCTGTTCTCCAGCTCCTGACTGCACCTCTCTGTCCCCCAGCTCCTGACTGCACCTCTCTGTCCTCCAGCTCCTGACTGCACCTCTCTGTTCTCCAGCTCCTGACTGCACCTCTCTGTCCCCCAGTTCCTGACTGTACCTCTATGTCCCCCAGCTCCTGACTGCACCTCTCTGTCCCCCAGCTCCTAACTGCACCTCTCTGTCCCCCAGCTCCTGACTGTACCTCTCTGTCCCCCAGCTCCTGACTGTACCTCTCTGTCCCCAGCTCCTGACTGCACCTCTCTGTCCCCCAGCTCCTGACTGCACCTCTCTGTCCCCCAGCTCCTGACTGTACCTCTCTGTCCCCCAGCTCCTGACTGCACCTCTCTGTCCTCCAGCTCCTGACTGCACCTCTCTGTCCCCCAGCTCCTGACTGTACCTCTCTGTCCCCCTGCTCTTGACTGTACCTCTCTGTCCTCCAGCTCCTGACTGCACCTCTTTGTCCCCCAGCTCCTGACTGTACCTCTTTGTCCCCCAGCTCCTGACTGTATCTCTCTGTCCCCCAGCTCCTGACTGCACCTCTCTGTCCTCCAGCTCCTGACTGCACCTCTCTGTTCTCCAGCTCCTGACTGCACCTCTCTGTCCCCCAGCTCCTGACTGCACCTCTCTGTCCTCCAGCTCCTGACTGCACCTCTCTGTTCTCCAGCTCCTGACTGTACCTCTCTGTCCCCCAGTTCCTGACTGTACCTCTCTGTCCCCCAGCTCCTAACTGCACCTCTCTGTCCCCCAGCTCCAGACTGTACCTCTCTGTCCCCCAGCTCCTGACTGCACCTCTCTGTCCCCCAGCTCCTGACTGCACCTCTCTGTCCTCCAGCTCCTGACTGCACCTCTCTGTCCCCCAGCTCCTGACTGCACCTCTCTGTCCCCCAGCTCCTGACTGCACCTCTCTATCCCCCAGCTCCTGACTGTACCTCTCTGTCCCCCAGCTCCTGACTGCACCTCTCTATCCCCCAGCTCCTGACTGCACCTCTCTGTCCTCCAGCTCCTGACTGCACCTCTCTGTTCTCCAGCTCCTGACTGTACCTCTCTGTCCTCCAGCTCCTGACTGCACCTCTCTGTTCCCCAGCTCCTGACTGCACCTTTCTGTCCCCAGCTCCTGACTGCACCTCTCTGTCCCCCAGCTCCTGACTGCACCTCTCTGTCCTCCAGCTTCTGACTGTACCTCTCTGTCCCCCAGCTCCTGACTGCACCTCTCTGTCCCCCAGCTCCTGACTGTACCTCTCTGTCCTCCAGCTCCTGACTGCACCTCTCTGTCCTCCAGCTCCTGACTGTACCTCTCTGTCCCCCAGCTCCTGACTGTACCTCTCTGTCCCCAGCTCCTGACTGCACCTCTCTGTCCCCCAGCTCCTGACTGCACCTTTCTGTCCCCAGCTCCTGACTGCACCTCTCTGTCCCCCAGCTCCTGACTGCACCTCTCTGTCCTCCAGCTCCTGACTGTACCTCTCTGTCCCCCAGTTCCTGACTGTACCTCTCTGTCCCCCAGCTCCTAACTGCACCTCTCTGTCCCCCAGCTCCTGACTGTACCTCTCTGTCCCCCAGCTCCTGACTGCACCTCTCTGTCCCCCAGCTCCTGACTGCACCTCTCTGTCCTCCAGCTCCTGACTGCACCTCTCTGTCCCCCAGCTCCTGACTGCACCTCTCTGTCCCCCAGCTCCTGACTGCACCTCTCTATCCCCCAGCTCCTGACTGTACCTCTCTGTCCCCCAGCTCCTGACTGCACCTCTCTATCCCCCAGCTCCTGACTGCACCTCTCTGTCCTCCAGCTCCTGACTGCACCTCTCTGTTCTCCAGCTCCTGACTGTACCTCTCTGTCCTCCAGCTCCTGACTGCACCTCTCTGTTCCCCAGCTCCTGACTGCACCTTTCTGTCCCCAGCTCCTGACTGCACCTCTCTGTCCCCCAGCTCCTGACTGCACCTCTCTGTCCTCCAGCTCCTGACTGTACCTCTCTGTCCCCCAGCTCCTGACTGCACCTCTCTGTCCCCCAGCTCCTGACTGTACCTCTCTGTCCTCCAGCTCCTGACTGCACCTCTCTGTCCTCCAGCTCCTGACTGTACCTCTCTGTCCCCCAGCTCCTGACTGTACCTCTCTGTCCCCAGTTCCTGACTGCACCTCTCTGTCCCCCAGCTCCTGACTGCACCTCTCTGTCCCCCAGCTCCTGACTGTACCTCTCTGTCCCCCGGCTCCTGACTGCACCTCTCTGTCCTCCAGCTCCTGACTGCACCTCTCTGTCCCCCAGCTCCTGACTGTACCTCTCTGTCCCCCTGCTCTTGACTGTACCTCTCTGTCCTCCAGCTCCTGACTGCACCTCTTTGTCCCCCAGCTCCTGACTGTACCTCTTTGTCCCCCAGCTCCTGACTGTATCTCTCTGTCCCCCAGCTCCTGACTGCACCTCTCTGTCCTCCAGCTCCTGACTGCACCTCTCTGTTCTCCAGCTCCTGACTGCACCTCTCTGTCCCCCAGCTCCTGACTGCACCTCTCTGTCCTCCAGCTCCTGACTGCACCTCTCTGTTCTCCAGCTCCTGACTGTACCTCTCTGTCCCCCAGTTCCTGACTGTACCTCTCTGTCCTCTTTGTCAAATAATCTAGAGGTACGGTCCTTTGTATTGTGAAGGATCAAAAACACAGTCCTTTTTCAGGGTAATCCACTTTACCCACCAACACTTATTTGTAGCTTTAGAAGAGGACTATATAGACTAATGCAATCTCAAAAAACGGCAAAAATATTCTGAAAAATATTTATTAACACATGTAGAAAAACATCAAAAGAACATGGTTCTTCAGTATCACAGTGATTGGCCTTAGGAATGCATAAAGATAGATTTCGACAAGTGGTTGCAGCTTGGCAGGTATTGAACTTTACGGCAACGACACATGTTCGTTTCGGGCTTTTATAGATTTTCTATAAAAGCCCGAAACGAACATGTGTCGTTGCCGTAAAGTTCAATACCTGCCAAGCTGCAACCACTTGTCGAAATCTATCTTTATGCATTCCTAAGGCCAATCACTGTGATACTGAAGAACCATGTTCTTTTGATGTTTTTCTACATGTGTTAATAAATATTTTTCAGAATATTTTTGCCGTTTTTTGAGATTGCATTAGTCTATATAGTCCTCTTCTAAAGCTACAAATAAGTGTACCTCTCTGTCCCCCAGCTCCTAACTGCACCTCTCTGTCCCCCAGCTCCTGACTGTACCTCTCTGTCCCCCAGCTCCTGACTGCACCTCTCTGTCCCCCAGCTCCTGACTGCACCTCTCTGTCCTCCAGCTCCTGACTGCACCTCTCTGTCCCCCAGCTCCTGACTGCACCTCTCTGTCCCCCAGCTCCTGACTGCACCTCTCTATCCCCCAGCTCCTGACTGTACCTCTCTGTCCCCCAGCTCCTGACTGCACCTCTCTATCCCCCAGCTCCTGACTGCACCTCTCTGTCCTCCAGCTCCTGACTGCACCTCTCTGTTCTCCAGCTCCTGACTGTACCTCTCTGTCCTCCAGCTCCTGACTGCACCTCTCTGTTCCCCAGCTCCTGACTGCACCTTTCTGTCCCCAGCTCCTGACTGCACCTCTCTGTCCCCCAGCTCCTGACTGCACCTCTCTGTCCTCCAGCTCCTGACTGTACCTCTCTGTCCCCCAGCTCCTGACTGCACCTCTCTGTCCCCCAGCTCCTGACTGTACCTCTCTGTCCTCCAGCTCCTGACTGCACCTCTCTGTCCTCCAGCTCCTGACTGTACCTCTCTGTCCCCCAGCTCCTGACTGTACCTCTCTGTCCCCCAGCTCCTGACTGTACCTCTCTGTCCTCCAGCTCCTGACTGCACCTCTCTGTCCCCCAGCTCCTGACTGCACCTCTCTGTCCTCCAGCTCCTGACTGCACCTCTCTGTCCCCCAGCTCCTGACTGCACCTCTCTGTCCTCCAGCTCCTGACTGCACCTCTCTGTCCCCCAGCTCCTGACTGTACCTCTCTGTCCTCCAGCTCCTGACTGTACCTCTCTGTCCCCCAGCTCCTGACTGTACCTCTCTGTCCTCCAGCTCCTGACTGCACCTCTCTGTTCCCCAGCTCCTGACTGTTCCCCCACTATAGGTAGCCAGTATAATTGCACCTCTCTCTCCTCTCTGTCCCCCAGCTCCCAACTGCACCTCTCTGTCCCCCAGCTCCTGACTGCACCTCTCTGTCCCTCAGCTCCTGTTTAGGAACCCGGATACACTCCCATGTTATTTTCATCATTTTTCTTTTTAGATGTTGCTGCAATGTCTTGTGGCCGGGAATTCTTGATGACAGCGTGCAGAGAACTTATGGAAGTCTGGATACAACTGCTCGGAAAGATCAAATTAGGGACCTGCAACCGTCTGAGAGTGTCAGTGGGAGATAAGCAGGATGCATGAATTGGTAGACATATGAGTGTGGGAATGATGGTTGGGTAGATGATTGATGGATGATGAATGGGTGTAATGATGGGTGGATGGAGGGATTGGTGAGTGAATGGTGGTGGGGTAGATGATTGATGGATGATGAATGGGTGTAATGATGGGTGGATGGAGGGATTGGTGAGTGAATGGTGGTTGGGTAGATGATTGATGGATGGTGAATGGGTGTAATGATGGGTGGATGGAGGGATTGGTGAGTGAATGGTGGTGGGGTAGATGATCGATGGATGATGAATGGGTGTAATGATGGGTGGATGGAGGGATTGGTGAGTGAATGGTGGTTGGGTAGATGATTGATGGATGATGAATGGGTGTAATGATGGGTGGATGGAGGGATTGGTGAGTGAATGGTGGTTGGGTAGATGATTGATGGATGATGAATGGGTGTAATGATGGGTGGATGGAGGGATTGGTGAGTGAATGGTGGTTGGGTAGATGATTGATGGATGATGAATGGGTGTAATGATGGGTGGATGAAGGGATTGGTGAGTGAATGGTGGTTGGGTAGATGATTGATGGATGATGAATGGGTGTAATGTGGGGTGGATGGAAGGATTGGTGAGTGAATGGTGGTTGGGTAGATGATTGATGGATGATGAATGGGTGTAATGATGGCTGGATGGAGGAATTGGTGAGTGAATGGTGGTGGGGTAGATGATCGATGGATGATGAATGGGTGTAATGATGGGTGGATGGAGGGATTGGTGAGTGAATGGTGGTTGGGTAGATGATTGATGGATGATGAATGGGTGTAATGATGGGTGGATGGAGGGATTGGTGAGTGAATGGTGGTTGGGTAGATGATTGATGGATGATGAATGGGTGTAATGATGGGTGGATGGAGGGATTGGTGAGTGAATGGTGGTTGGGTAGATGATTGATGGATGATGAATGGGTGTAATGATGGGTGGATGGAGGGATTGGTGAGTGAATGGTGGTTGGGTAGATGATTGATGGATGATGAATGGGTGTAATGATGGGTGGATGGAGGGATTGGTGAGTGAATGGTGGTTGGGTAGATGATTGATGGATGATGAATGGGTGTAATGATGGGTGGATAGAAGGATTGGTGAGTGAATGGTGGTTGGGTAGATGATTGATGGACGATGAATGGGTGTAATGATGGGTGGATGGAGGGATTGGTGAGTGAATGGTGGTTGGGTAGATGATTGATGGATGATGAATGGGTGTAATGATGGATGGATGGAGGGATTGGGGAGTGAATGGTGGTTGGGTAGATGATTGATGGATGATGAATGGGTGTAATGATGGGTGGATGGAGGGATTGGTGAGTGGTGGTTGAGTAGATGATTGATGGATGATGAATGGGTGTGATGATGGGTGGATGGAGGGATTGGTGAGTGAATGGTGGTTGGGTAGATGATTGATGGATGATGAATGGGTGTAATGTGGGGTGGATGGAAGGATTGGTGAGTGAATGGTGGTTGGGTAGGTGATTGATGGATGATGAATGGGTGTAATGATGGGTGGATGGAAGGATTGGTGAGTGAATGGTGGTTGGGTAGATGATTGATGGATGATGAATGGGTGTAATGTGGGGTGGATGGAAGGATTGGTGAGTGAATGGTGGTTGAGTAGATGATTGATGGATGATGAATGGGTGTAATGATGGGTGGATGGAGGGATTGGTGAGTGAATGGTGGTTGGGTAGATGATTGATGGATGATGAATGGGTGTAATGTGGGGTGGATGGAAGGATTGGTGAGTGAATGGTGGTTGAGTAGATGATTGATGGATGATGAATGGGTGTAATGATGGGTGGATGGAGGGATTGGTGAGTGAATGGTGGTTGGGTAGGTGATTGATGGATGATGAATGGGTGTAATGATGGGTGGATGGAGGGATTGGGGAGTGAATGGTGGTTGGGTAGATGATTGATGGATGATGAATGGGTGTAATGATGGGTGGATGGAGGGATTGGTGAGTGGTGGTTGAGTAGATGATTGATGGATGATGAATGGGTGTGATGATGGGTGGATGGAGGGATTGGTGAGTGAATGGTGGTTGGGTAGATGATTGATGGATGATGAATGGGTGTAATGTGGGGTGGATGGAAGGATTGGTGAGTGAATGGTGGTTGGGTAGATGATTGATGGATGATGAATGGGTGTAATGATGGCTGGATGGAGGAATTGGTGAGTGAATGGTGGTGGGGTAGATGATCGATGGATGATGAATGGGTGTAATGATGGGTGGATGGAGGGATTGGTGAGTGAATGGTGGTTGGGTAGATGATTGATGGATGATGAATGGGTGTAATGATGGGTGGATGGAGGGATTGGTGAGTGAATGGTGGTTGGGTAGATGATTGATGGATGATGAATGGGTGTAATGATGGGTGGATGGAGGGATTGGTGAGTGAATGGTGGTTGGGTAGATGATTGATGGATGATGAATGGGTGTAATGATGGGTGGATGGAGGGATTGGTGAGTGAATGGTGGTTGGGTAGATGATTGATGGATGATGAATGGGTGTAATGATGGGTGGATGGAGGGATTGGTGAGTGAATGGTGGTTGGGTAGATGATTGATGGATGATGAATGGGTGTAATGATGGGTGGATAGAAGGATTGGTGAGTGAATGGTGGTTGGGTAGATGATTGATGGACGATGAATGGGTGTAATGATGGGTGGATGGAGGGATTGGTGAGTGAATGGTGGTTGGGTAGATGATTGATGGATGATGAATGGGTGTAATGATGGATGGATGGAGGGATTGGGGAGTGAATGGTGGTTGGGTAGATGATTGATGGATGATGAATGGGTGTAATGATGGGTGGATGGAGGGATTGGTGAGTGGTGGTTGAGTAGATGATTGATGGATGATGAATGGGTGTGATGATGGGTGGATGGAGGGATTGGTGAGTGAATGGTGGTTGGGTAGATGATTGATGGATGATGAATGGGTGTAATGTGGGGTGGATGGAAGGATTGGTGAGTGAATGGTGGTTGGGTAGGTGATTGATGGATGATGAATGGGTGTAATGATGGGTGGATGGAAGGATTGGTGAGTGAATGGTGGTTGGGTAGATGATTGATGGATGATGAATGGGTGTAATGTGGGGTGGATGGAAGGATTGGTGAGTGAATGGTGGTTGAGTAGATGATTGATGGATGATGAATGGGTGTAATGATGGGTGGATGGAGGGATTGGTGAGTGAATGGTGGTTGGGTAGATGATTGATGGATGATGAATGGGTGTAATGTGGGGTGGATGGAAGGATTGGTGAGTGAATGGTGGTTGAGTAGATGATTGATGGATGATGAATGGGTGTAATGATGGGTGGATGGAGGGATTGGTGAGTGAATGGTGGTTGGGTAGGTGATTGATGGATGATGAATGGGTGTAATGATGGGTGGATGGAGGGATTGGGGAGTGAATGGTGGTTGGGTAGATGATTGATGGATGATGAATGGGTGTAATGATGGGTGGATGGAGGGATTGGTGAGTGGTGGTTGAGTAGATGATTGATGGATGATGAATGGGTGTGATGATGGGTGGATGGAGGGATTGGTGAGTGAATGGTGGTTGGGTAGATGATTGATGGATGATGAATGGGTGTAATGTGGGGTGGATGGAAGGATTGGTGAGTGAATGGTGGTTGGGTAGGTGATTGATGGATGATGAATGGGTGTAATGATGGGTGGATGGAGGGATTGGTGAGTGAATGGTGGTTGGGTAGATGATTGATGGATGATGAATGGGTGTAATGATGGGTGGATGGAGGGATTGGTGAGTGGTGGTTGAGTAGATGATTGATGGATGATGAATGGGTGTAATGATGGGTGGATGGAGGGATTGGTGAGTGAATGGTGGTGGGGTAGATGATTGATGGATGATGAATGGGTGTAATGATGGGTGGATGGAGGGATTGGTGAGTGAATGGTGGTTGGGTAGATGATTGATGGATGATGAATGGGTGTAATGATGGATGGATGGAGGGATTGGTGAGTGAATGGTGGTGGGGTAGATGATTGATGGATGATGAATGGGTGTAATGATGGGTGGATGGAGGGATTGGTGAGTGAATGGTGGTTGGGTAGATTGATGGATGACCAATATCAACATACAGACATTTTCTGACCTGGCCGTTTTTTGGTGATCATTTTTTATATCTTACAGGTTATTTTATCTTTCTTCCCCACAGACTCCTGCTGATGTCTTTGTATAATGTTTCTATAAATCGCAGTGGTCTACTGTGGTTAAGTCAGAAGAAGGAGTTTCTATGTGATGTACGGAGACTCCTGACTGGTGAGTCTAATATCTTTGATCATCATACTCATCACACTTCTGTTACCCAACATCTCGGGCTGCAGGACCAGCTGGGTGGAGATCCAGAAGTTCAAAGCCTTACATTTGGTTTGTGATGCTGCTTACGTTATTCTTGGGCAGTCCTGGCAGGAATGATAGACCAAAGCGTACAATCAGTATGTGTGCCTGCAAGTTAGTGGAAACAGGCTACAGGTTTGTGGCCTCAGGCATTTCATTGTTAGATTTAGAACTACTAGATGTAAGCTTGAGGGAGTTGGGTACAGGTTCTCAGGGGTTGTGTCTGGGTCTGCGACTGTGAGATGTGTTATGAGCATTGGGTAAAAGTTATGAGGTTATAGTACACGTTGTGACGTTGGATTGGCTGGTGAGTCCACACACAGTCCAATTTCGATTTTATATACAATCGATATAATCTGAGCTCTATAGAGGCCAGGTCGCTGCCACCAATCCGCAATAAAGCGTGCAAATGCTCTAGGTCTAACTCTAGCTAAATCCTGTAGGAAAAAGGCTTAATTTGACAACCTTTCTAGAGATAGAAAACCAACGATAGTAATTATGGTAACGTCTCTCTTTGAAGATGTGAATTCTTTTTGCAGAGATTTTTCAGAACAGCACTTAGACGAACGATTTTTAATCATTTATTTAAAGAAATAATGCAGAACAAAAATATAGCAATAGAACCAAATTGATACAGAAATAATAAGGATTAAATGGGAAAATAGCTATTGATAATCTGAGCAGTTTGTCAAGTTACCGTGTCCTTTGCGGTAATAAGTCCAACAGAAGATATGAAGTCCAATTCTGGAAAGTTCTGTGGAATGGATAGAAGTCCTTTTATAACATAGCCAATCCTTTGATGGTATGGGTGGTGCAGCAGGACTCTCTCCTGTGTCCAGCAGTGTTGTTTTAACTCTTCCTCTGCCAGAGGGCGGAGCTGTAAAAAGAACTGGTGGGGTGTGCCTTCTCCTGTCCTTTGTCATGACAAGCAGAAAGAACATGCAATAACTGGAATGGTCATTATTTGGCGCCAGCCAACCATAACCCGCAGCGAGTGACACGAGTACGCCTCTGGCGTTCTCTGTGTCACACAGATACCAAACATGGGTGTCTTGGGGTATTCCAAGGCGGAGCACCCTGTTGCTTGCTTTCGGGAAGGTCATTGGGACATGCTGAGTGGTCCCACCACACACAAATAATTTTTAATAATTGTCTGCTAATTTTATAAATGGCTAGCATCGACAGAGAACTGTTTAATTTAGTAAAATGTCTGAATGACTATTCTTTCATATCAAGGGGAATTAAAAGCTATTCTCTCTAACTCTCATCAGGCTAGGTGCAGGAATGTGGCCACCTAATGATTTTATGAGGGGATCTGTTCCTGGAGAAGCTTTATCACCCACGGATAGATAACCTTTTTCCTGTGTGGCAGAGGTCTGGTTTTTTGAAAGGAACACTGTCTTCTCAACACAGGCTAATGGATTTAAAGGGGTACTCCAGATCATATTTTGTGCGCATTGACCTGCGCTTGCCGCAATGGCGTTCGCGAAATCGTGACACACGTATTGTGAAATGGGATGCAGTAACCCTAAACCTCATCACTAGTACCCATCTCTTCAATACCTCTATAGGCAGTAGCAGTGTTAGGCCAGATCTGCAGCCACAACTAGGGGGCGCTCTATATGCAGTAGCAGTGTTAGGCCAGAGCTGCAGCCACTAGGGGTGCTCTATAGGCAGTAGCAGTGCTAGGCCAGAGCTGCAGCCACTAGGGGGCGCTCTATAGGCAGTAGCAGTGTTAGGCCAGAGCTGCAGCCACTAGGGGGGGCTCTATAGGCAGTAGCAGTGTTAGGCCAGAGCTGCAGCCACTAGGGGGCGCTCTATAGACAGTAGCAGTGTTAGGCCAGAGCTGCAGCCACTAGGGGTGCTCTATAGGCAGTAGCAGTGCTAGGCCAGAGCTGCAGCCACTAGGGGGCGCTCTATAGGCAGTAGCAGTGTTAGGCCAGAGCTGCAGCCACTAGGGGGGGCTCTATAGGCAGTAGCAGTGTTAGGCCAGAGCTGCAGCCACTAGGGGGCGCTCTATAGACAGTAGCAGTGTTAGGCCAGAGCTGCAGCCACTAGGGCGTGCTCTATAGGCAGTAGCAGTGTTAGACCAGAGCTGCAGCCACTAGGGGGCGCTCTATAGGCAGTAGCAGTGTTAGGCCAGAGCTGCAGCCACTAGGGGGTGCTCTATAGGCAATAGCAGTGTTAGGCCAGAGCTGCAGGCACTAGGGGGCGCTCTATAGGCAGTAGCAGTGTTAGGCCAGAGCTGCAGCCACTAGGGGGCGCACTATAGGCAGTAGCAGTGTTAGGCCAGAGCTGCAGCCACTAGGGGGCGCTCTATAGGCAGTAGCAGTGTGAGGCCAGAGCTGCAGCCACTAGGGGGCGCTCTATAGGCAGTAGCAGTGTGAGGCCAGAGCTGCTGCCACTAGGGAGTGCTCTATAGGCAGTAGCAGTGTTAGGCCAGAGCTGCAGCTACTAGGGGGAGCTCTATAGGCAGTAGCAGTGCTAGGCCGGAGCTGCAGCCACTAGGGGGAGCTCTATATGGATATTGGGAATGCTGTAGATGTGATATACTTAGACTTTGCTAAGGCATTCGACACTGTTCCCCACAAAAGTCTGGTGCAAAAGATGAGGATGCAAGGACTGGGGAAGAGTCTGTGTTCATGGATAGGGAACTGGCTAATGGACAGAAAACAAAGAGTTGTGGTCAATGGATCATACTCAAAATGGGAGACTGTTAGCAGTGGGGTCCCACAGGGGTCTGTACTGGGTCCAGTGCTCTTCAATTTATTTATTAATGACCTAGTGGATACAGTAGTGAGCAATGTTGCTATTTTTGCAGATGATACAAAATTGTGCAGAATCATCAACTCTAAGGAAGATAGTGTTATATTGCAACAGGATCTGGATAGGATGGCTATATGGGCACATACATGGCAGATGAAATTCAATGTTGACAAATGTAAAGTCATGCATTTTGGTCGTACCAATGGTCTAACACCATACAAAATAAATGGGATACAGTTGGGGACATCAAACTTGGAGAAGGACTTAGGAGTACTCATCGACAACAAGTTAAATAATCGTACTCAATGCCAAGCCGCTGCAGCTAAAGCTAACAAAATTTTGGGATGCATTAAAAGGGAAATAAAAACTCGAGATGCTAGCATAATATTGCCCCTGTTTAACTCTCTAGTAAGGCCACATCTGGAATATGGAATTCAGTTCTGGGCACCACATTACAAAAAAGATATTGCAGTTTTAGAGCAGGTGCAGAGACGAGCAACAAAATTGATACGTGGGATGGAAGGTCTCACTTACCAAGAAAGGTTAGATAAACTGGGTTTATTTAGTCTAGAGAAAAGACGCCTTAGAGGAGATCTAATTAACATGTATAAATACATCAGAGGGCAATATAATAGCTTGGCGGATGAGCTTTTTGTCCCTAGGCCTTCTCAAAGGACTAGAGGACATGATCTGCGCATGGAGGAAAAACGTTTTAGCCATTTATTTAGGAAAGGGTTCTTTACAGTAAGAGTGATTAAGATGTGGAATGCATTGCCACAGGAAGTCGTTATGGCAAACTCTATACCTGCATTTAAAGGGGGCTTAGATGCTTTCCTTGCGTTGAATGACATCCATGGCTACAATTACTAGGTAATGCCAATGATGTTAATCCAGGGATTTTATGATCAACAGGGATATGTGAGGGAGCAGGCTGGAGTTGTACTTTGTACTGGTTGAACTCGATGGACGTATGTCTTTTTTCAACCAAAGTAACTATGTAACTATGTAACTATAGGCAGTAGCAGTGTTAGGCCAGAGCTGCAGCCACTAGGGCGTGCTCTATAGGCAGTAGCAGTGTTAGGCCAGAGCTGCAGCAACTATGGGGGTGATCTATAGGCAGTAGCAGTGTTAGGCCAGAGCTGCAGCCACTAGGGCACGCTCTATAGGCAGTAGCAGTGTAAGGCCAGAGCTGCAGCCACTAGGAGGCGCTTTATAGGCAGTAGCAGTGTTAGGCCAGAGCTGCAGCCACTAGGGGGCGCTCTATAGGCAGTAGCAGTGTTAGGCCAGAGCTACAGCCACTAGGGGGCTCTCTATAGGCAGTAGCAGTGTTAGGCCAGAGCTGCAGCCACTAGGGGGCGCTCAATAGGCAGTAGCAGTGTTAGGCCAGAGCTGCAGCCACTAGGGGGCTCTCTATAGGCAGTAGCAGTGTTAGGCCAGAGCTGCAGCCACTAGAGGGAGCTCTATAGGCAGTAGCAGTGTTAGGCCGGAGCTGCAGCCACTAGAGCGCGCTCTATAGGCAGCAGCAGTGTTAGGCCAGAGCTGCAGCCACTAGGGGGAGCTCTATAGGCAGTAGCAGTGTTAGGCCAGAGCTGCAGCCACTAGGGGGAGCTCTATAGGCAGTAGCAGTGTTAGGCAGAGCTGCAGCCACTAGGGGGCGCTCTATAGGCAGCAGCAGTGTTAGGCCAGAGCTGCAGCCACTAGGGTGTGCTCTATAGGCAGTAGCAGTGTTAGGCAGAGCTGCAGCCACTAGGGGGGGCTCTATAGGCAGTAGCAGTGTTAGGCCAGAGCTGCAGGCACTAGGGGCCGCTCTATAGGCAGTAGCAGTGTTAGGCCAGAGCTGCAGCCACTAGGGGGCGCTCTATAGGCAGTAGCAGTGTTAGGCCAGAGCTGCAGCCACTAGGGGGCGCTCTATAGGCAGTAGCAGTGTTAGGCCAGAGCTGCAGCCACTAGGGGGCGCTCTATAGGTAGTAGCAGTGTTAGGCCAGAGCTGCAGCCCCTAGGGGGTGCTCTATAGGCAGTAGCAGTGTTAGGCCAGAGCTGCAGCCACTAGGGCACGCTCTATAGGCAGTAGCAGTGTTAGGCCAGAGCTGCAGCCACTAGGGGGAGCTCTATAGGCAGTAGCAGTGTTAGGCCGGAGCTGCAGCCACTAGGGGGTGCTCTATAGGCAGTAGTAGTGTTATGCCAGAGCTGCAGCCACTAGGGGGAGCTCTATAGGCAGTAGCAGTGTTAGGCCAGAGCTGCAGCCACTAGGGGGAGCTCTATAGGCAGTAGCAGTGTTAGGCCAGAGCGGCAGCCACTAGGGGGGGCGCTCTATAGACAGTAGCAGTGTTAGGCCGGAGCTGCAGCCACTAGGGGGTGCTCTATAGGCAGTAGTAGTGTTATGCCGGAGCTGCAGCCACTAGGGGGCACTCTATAGGCAGTAGCAGTGTTAGGCCAGAGCTGCAGCCACTAGGGGGAGCTCTATAGGCAGTAGCAGTGTTAGGCCAGAGCGGCAGCCACTAGGGGGGGGCGCTCTATAGACAGTAGCAGTGTTAGGCCGGAGCTGCAGCCACTAGGGGGCGCTCTATAGGCAGTAGCAGTGTTAGGCCGGAGCTGCAGCCACTAGGGGGCGCTCTATAGGCAGTAGCAGTGTTAGGCCAGAGCTGCAGCCACTAGGGGGAGCTCTATAGGCAGTAGCAGTGTTAGGCCAGAGCGGCAGCCACTAGAGGGGCGCTCTATAGGCAGTAGCAGTGTTAGGCCAGAGCTGCAGCCACTAGGGGGCGCTCTATAGGCAGTAGCAGCGTTAGGCCAAAGCTGCTGCCACTAGGGGCGCTCTATAGGCAGTAGCAGTGTTAGGCCAGAGCTGCAGCCACTAGGGGAGCTCTATAGGCAGTAGCAGTGTTAGGCCAGTGCTGCAGCCACTAGGGGGCGCTCTATAGGCAGTAGCAGTGTTAGGCCAGAGCTACAGCCACTAGGGGGCGCTCTATAGGGAGTAGCAGTGTTAGGCCAGAGCTGCTGCCACTAGGGTGCGCTCTATAGGCAGTAGCAGTGTTAGGCCAGAGCTACAGCCACTAGGGGGCGCTCTATAGGCAGTAGCAGTGTGAGGCCAGAGCTGCTGCCACTAGGGGGTGCTCTATAGGCAGTAGCAGTGTTAGACCAGAGCTGCAGCCACTAGGGGGGCGCTCTATAGGCAATAGCAGTGTGAGGCCGGAGCTGCAGCCACTAGGGGGCGCTCTATAGACAGTAGTAGTGTTAGGCCAGTGCTGCAGCCACTAGGGCGTGCTCTATAGGCAGTAGCAGTGTTAGGCCGGAGCTGCAGCCACTAGGGGAGCTCTATAGGTAGTAGCAGTGTTAGGCCGGAGCTGCAGCCACTAGGGGGTGCTCTATAGGCAGTAGCAGTGTTAGGCCAGAGCTGCAGCCACTACTAGGGGGCGCTCTATAGGCAGTAGCAGTGTTAGGCAAGAGCTGCCGCCACTAGGGGGCGTTCTATATGCAGTAGCAGTTTTAGGCCAGAGCTGCAGCCACTAGGGAGCACTCTATAGGCAGTAGCAGTGTTAGGCCAGAGCTGCAGCCACTAGGGTGCGCTCTATAGGCAGTAGCAGTGTAAAGCCAGTGCTGCAGCCACTAGGGGGCGCTCTATAGGCAGTAGCAGTGTTAGGCCAGAGCTGCAGCCACTAGGGGGCACTCTATAGGCAGTAGCATTGTTAGGCCAGAGCTGCAGCCACTAGAGGGCGCTCTATAGGCAGGAGCAGTGTAAGGCCAGAGCTACAGCCACTAGGGGGCGCTCTATAGGCAGTAGCAGTGTAAGGCCAGTGCTGCAGCCACTAGGGGGCGCTCTATAGGCAGTAGCAGTACTGTACGCCATGTGTTTGGTATATGATATCAGTAGTAGAACAGTAACAGTACTGCACGCCATGTGTTTGGTATATCGGTAGTAGAACAGTAACAGTACTGCACGCCATGTGTTTGGAATATGATATCGGTAGTAGAACAGTAACAGTACTGCACATCATGTGTTTGGTATATGATATCAGTGGTAGAACAGTAACAGTACTGCGCGCCATGTGTTTGCTATATGATATCGGTAACAGAACAGTAACAGTACTGCGCGCCATGTGTTTGGTATATGATATCAGTAGTAGAACAGTAACAGTACTGCACGCCATGTGTTTGGTATATCGGTAGTAGAACAGTAACAGTAATGCACGCCCTGTGTTTGGTATATGATATCGGTAGTAGAACAGTAACAGTACTGCGCGCCAAGTTTTTGGTATATGATATCAGTAGTAGAACAGTAACAGTACTGCACGCCATGTGTTTGGTATATGATATCGGTAGGAGAACAGTAACAGTACTGCGCGCCATGTGTTTGGTATATCGGTAGTAGAACAGTAACAGTACTGCACGCCATGTGTTTGGTATATGACATCGGTAGGAGAACAGTAACAGTACTGCGCGCCATGTGTTTGGTATATGATATCGGTAGTAGAACAGTAACAGTACTGCACGCCATGTGTTTGGTATATGATATCAGTAGTAGAACAGTAACAGTACTGCACGCCATGTGTTTGGTATATGATATCGGTAGTAGAACAGTAACAGTACTGCACGCCATGTGTTTAGTATATGATATCGGTAGTAGAACAGTAACAGTACTGCACGCCTTGTGTTTGGTATATGATATCGGTAGTAGAACAGTAACAGTACTGCACGCCATGTGTTTGGTATATGATATCGGTAGTAGAACAGTAACAGTACTGCACGCCATGTGTTTGGTATATGATATCAGTAGTAGAACAGTAACAGTACTGCACGCCATGTGTTTAGTATATGATATCGGTAGTAGAACAGTAACAGTACTGCACGCCTTGTGTTTGGTATATGATATCGGTAGTAGAACAGTAACAGTACTGCACGCCATGTGTTTGGTATATCGGTAGTAGAACAGTAACAGTACTGCGCACCATGTGTTTGGTATATCGGTAGTAGAACAGTAACAGTACTGCACGCCATGTGTTTGGTATATGATATCGGTAGTAGAACAGTAACAGTACTGCACGCCATGTGTTTGGTATATGATATCAGTAGTAGAACAGTAACAGTACTGCGCACCATGTGTTTGGTATATGATATCGGTAGTAGAACAGTAACAGTACTGCGCGCCATGTGTTTGGTATATGACATCGGTAGGAGAACAGTAACAGTACTGCCCGCCATGTGTTTGGTATATGATATCGGTAGTAGAATAGTAACAGTACTGCGCGCCATGTGTTTGGTATATCGGTAGTAGAACAGTAACAGTACTGCGCGCCATGTGTTTGGTATATGATATCGGTAGTAGAACAGTAACAGTACTGCACGCCATGTGTTTGGTATATCGGTAGTAGAACAGTAACAGTACTGCGCGCCATGTGTTTGGTATATCGGTAGTAGAACAGTAACAGTACTGCGCACCATGTGTTTGGTATATCGGTAGTAGAACAGTAACAGTACTGCACGCCATGTGTTTGGTATATGATATCGGTAGTAGAACAGTAACAGTACTGCACGCCATGTGTTTGGTATATGATATCGGTAGTAGAACAGTAACAGTACTGCGCGCCATGTGTTTGGTATATCGGTAGTAGAACAGTAACAGTACTGCGCGCCATGTGTTTGGTATATGATATCGGTAGTAGAACAGTAACAGTACTGCGCGCCATGTGTTTGGTATATCAGTAGTAGAACAGTAACAGTACTGCACGCCATGTGTTTGGTATATGATATCGGTAGTAGAACAGTAACAGTACTGCACGCCATGTGTTTGGTATATGATATCGGTAGTAGAACAGTAACAGTACTGCACGCCATGTGTTTGGTATATGATATCAGTAGTAGAACAGTAACAGTACTGCACGCCATGTGTTTGGTATATGATATCGGTAGTAGAACAGTAACAGTACTGCGCGCCATGTGTTTGGTATATCGGTAGTAGAACAGTAACAGTACTGCGCGCCATGTGTTTGGTATATGATATCGGTAGTAGAACAGTAACAGTACTGCGCGCCATGTGTTTGGTATATCAGTAGTAGAACAGTAACAGTACTGCACGCCATGTGTTTGGTATATGATATCGGTAGTAGAACAGTAACAGTACTGCACGCCATGTGTTTGGTATATGATATCGGTAGTAGAACAGTAACAGTACTGCGCGCCATGTGTTTGGTATATGATATCGGTAGTAGAACAGTAACAGTACTGCGCGCCATGTGTTTGGTATATCAGTAGTAGAACAGTAACAGTACTGCACGCCATGTGTTTGGTATATGATATCGGTAGTAGAACAGTAACAGTACTGTACGCCATGTGTTTGGTATATGATATCGGTAGTAGAACAGTAACAGTACTGCACGCCATGTGTTTGGTATATCGATAGTAGAACAGTAACAGTACTGCGCGCCATGTGTTTGGTACATCGGTAGTAGAACAGTAACAGTACTGCACGCCATGTGTTTGGTATATCGGTAGTAGAACAGTAACAGTACTGCACGCCATGTGTTTGGTATATGATATCGGTAGTAGAACAGTAACAGTACTGCGCACCATGTGTTTGGTATATCGGTAGTAGAACAGTAACAGTACTGCGCACCATGTGTTTGGTATATCGGTAGTAGAACAGTAACAGTACTGCGCGCCATGTGTTTGGTATATCGGTAGTAGAACAGTAACAGTACTGCGCGCCATGTGTTTGGTATATCGGTAGTAGAACAGTAACAGTACTGCGCACCATGTGTTTGGTATATCGGTAGTAGAACAGTAACAGTACTGCGCGCCATGTGTTTGGTACATCGGTAGTAGAACAGTAACAGTACTGCACGCCATGTGTTTGGTATATCGGTAGTAGAACAGTAACAGTACTGCACGCCATGTGTTTGGTATATGATATCGGTAGTAGGACAGTAACAGTACTGCGCGCCATGTGTTTGGTATATCGGTAGTAGAACAGTAACAGTACTGCGCGCCATGTGTTTGGTATATCGGTAGTAGAACAGTAACAGTACTGCGCGCCATGTGTTTGGTATATCGGTAGTAGAACAGTAACAGTACTGCGCACCATGTGTTTGGTATATCGGTAGTAGAACAGTAACAGTACTGCGCGCCATGTGTTTGGTATATCGGTAGTAGAACAGTAACAGTACTGCGCGCCATGTGTTTGGTATATCGGTAGTAGAACAGTAACAGTACTGCATGCCATGTGTTTGGTATATCGGTAGGAGAACAGTAACAGTACTGCACGCCATGTGTTTGGTATATGATATCGGTAGTAGAACAGTAACAGTACTGCACGCCCTGTGTTTGGTATATGATATCGGTAGTAGAACAGTAACAGTACTGCACGCCATGTGTTTGGTATATGATATCGGTAGTAGAACAGTAACAGTACTGCACGCCATGTGTTTGGTATATCGGTAGTAGGACAGTAACAGTACTGCGCGCCATGTGTTTGGTATATCGGTAGTAGAACAGTAACAGTACTGCGCGCCATGTGTTTGGTATATCGGTAGTAGAACAGTAACAGTACTGCGCGCCATGTGTTTGGTATATCGGTAGGAGAACAGTAACAGTACTGCACGCCATGTGTTTGGTATATCGGTAGTAGAACAGTAACAGTACTGCGCGCCATGTGTTTGGTATATGATATCGGTAGTAGAACAGTAACAGTACTGCACGCCATGTGTTTGGTATATCGGTAGTAGAACAGTAACAGTACTGCGCGCCATGTGTTTGGTATATCGGTAGTAGAACAGTAACAGTACTGCGCGCCATGTGTTTGGTATATCGGTAGTAGAACAGTAACAGTACTGCGCGCAATGTGTTTGGTATATCGGTAGTAGAACAGTAACAGTACTGCACGCCATGTGTTTGGTATATCGGTAGTAGAACAGTAACAGTACTGCGCGCAATGTGTTTGGTATATCGGTAGTAGAACAGTAACAGTACTGCACGCCATGTGTTTGGTATATCGGTAGTAGAACAGTAACAGTACTGCACGCCATGTGTTTGGTATATGATATCGGTAGTAGAACAGTAACAGTACTGCACGCCATGTGTTTGGTATATCGGTAGTAGAACAGTAACAGTACTGCGCGCAATGTGTTTGGTATATCGGTAGTAGAACAGTAACAGTACTGCACGCCATGTGTTTGGTATATCGGTAGTAGAACAGTAACAGTACTGCGCGCAATGTGTTTGGTATATCGGTAGTAGAACAGTAACAGTACTGCACGCCATGTGTTTGGTATATCGGTAGTAGAACAGTAACAGTACTGCACGCCATGTGTTTGGTATATGATATCGGTAGTAGAACAGTAACAGTACTGCACGCCATGTGTTTGGTATATCGGTAGTAGAACAGTAACAGTACTGCGCGCCATGTGTTTGGTATATCGGTAGTAGAACAGTAACAGTACTGCGCGCCATGTGTTTGGTATATCGGTAGTAGAACAGAAACAGTACTGCACGCCATGTGTTTGGTATATCGGTAGTAGAACAGAAACAGTACTGCACGCTAGACCTGAACGATTTTAGGAAAAAATTGAATTGAGCGATTTCTGTCTGAAATTGCGATTTCGATTCACGATTTCCTTCAAATCAAGCTTTGTTCCCCCTCTTTGCCTGTTTGTTCCCTCTCTGTCCCCTTGTCTCTCTTCGTGCCCCCTTTGCCTCTTTATGCCTCCTCTGGGTCTCTCTCTTGCCTCCTTTGTGTCTCTGTGCCCGCTGTTTCTCTCTGTGCCTCCTCTGTCCCCCAAGCTGCATCAGTTCTGGACATAGCTTCAAGCATGAGTCCAGTGATAGCAGTCTATCCACTTTGCCTCCTGCAGGCTCTAATGCACGGAATACTTCCTGTATGTCATGTGACATACAGGAACCCGGAGTTTTGCCAAGCACAAGAGCCGGCAGACGGTGATAGAGGACAGACAGCATTTGACTCGTGCGGAAAGTATGTCCAATGCTGCGGTCCGCACGAGTCAGGACTTTGGGGAAGTTTGAAGCCACTTCTTCAAACTTCCCCATGTGGAAATGACGGTATCGCGATAATTGCCACTTTGACGATTCCGAAATTGTGATCTTGGTGATCGCGATTTCGATTTAAATTCGATGTATCTTTCAGGCCTACTGCACGCCATGTGTTTGGTATATCAGTAGTAGAACAGTAACAGTACTGCGCGCCATGTGTTTGGTATATCGGTAGTAGAACAGTAACAGTACTGCGCGCCATGTGTTTGGTATATGATATCGGTAGTAGAACAGTAACAGTACTGCACGCCATGTGTTTGGTATATGATATCGGTAGTAGAACAGTAACAGTACTGCACGCCATGTGTTTGGTATATGATATCGGTAGTAGAACAGTAACAGTACTGCGCGCCATGTGTTTGGTATATCAGTAGTAGAACAGTAACAGTACTGCACGCCATGTGTTTGGTATATGATATCAGTAGTAGAACAGTAACAGTACTGCACGCCATGTGTTTGGTATATGATATCGGTAGTAGAACAGTAACAGTACTGCGCGCCATGTGTTTGGTATATCGGTAGTAGAACAGTAACAGTACTGCACGCCATGTGTTTGGTATATGATATCAGTAGTAGAACAGTAACAGTACTGCACGCCATGTTTTTGGTATATGATATCGGTAGTAGAACAGTAACAGTACTGCACGCCATGTGTTTGGTATATCGGTAGTAGAACAGTAACAGTACTGCGCGCCATGTGTTTGGTATATCGGTAGTAGAACAGTAACAGTACTGCACGCCATGTGTTTGGTATATGATATCAGTAGTAGAACAGTAACAGTACTGCACGCCATGTGTTTGGTATATGATATCAGTAGTAGAACAGTAACAGTACTGCACGCCATGTGTTTGGTATATGATATCGGTAGTAGAACAGTAACAGTACTGCACGCCATGTGTTTGGTATATGATATCAGTAGTAGAACAGTAACAGTACTGCACGCCATGTGTTTGGTATATGATATCGGTAGTAGAACAGTAACAGTACTGCGCGCCATGTGTTTGGTATATGATATCGGTAGTAGAACAGTAACAGTACTGCACGCCATGTGTTTGGTATATGATATCAGTAGTAGAACAGTAACAGTACTGCACGCCATGTGTTTGGTATATGATATCGGTAGTAGAACAGTAACAGTACTGCACGCCATGTGTTTGGTATATGATATCAGTAGTAGAACAGTAACAGTACTGCACGCCATGTGTTTGGTATATGATATCGGTAGTAGAACAGTAACAGTACTGCACGCCATGTGTTTGGTATATCGGTAGTAGAACAGTAACAGTACTGCGCGCCATGTGTTTGGTATATGATATCGGTAGTAGAACAGTAACAGTACTGCACGCCATGTGTTTGGTATATGATATCAGTAGTAGAACAGTAACAGTACTGCACGCCATGTGTTTGGTATATGATATCAGTAGTAGAACAGTAACAGTACTGCACGCCATGTGTTTGGTATATCGGTAGTAGAACAGTAACAGTACTGCGCGCCATGTGTTTGGTATATGATATCAGTAGTAGAACAGTAACAGTACTGCGCACCATGTGTTTGGTATATCGGTAGTAGAACAGTAACAGTACTGCACGCCATGTGTTTGGTATATGATATCGGTAGTAGAACAGTAACAGTACTGCACGCCATGTGTTTGGTATATGATATCAGTAGTAGAACAGTAACAGTACTGCACGCCATGTGTTTGGTATATGATATCGGTAGTAGAACAGTAACAGTACTGCGCACCATGTGTTTGGTATATCGGTAGTAGAACAGTAACAGTACTGCACGCCATGTGTTTGGTATATGATATCGGTAGTAGAACAGTAACAGTACTGCACGCCATGTGTTTGGTATATCGGTAGTAGAACAGTAACAGTACTGCGCGCCATGTGTTTGGTATATCGGTAGTAGAACAGTAACAGTACTGCACGCCATGTGTTTGGTATATCGGTAGTAGAACAGTAACAGTACTGCACGCCATGTGTTTGGTATATGATATCGGTAGTAGAACAGTAACAGTACTGCGCGCCATGTGTTTGGTATATCGGTAGTAGAACAGTAACAGTACTGCACGCCATGTGTTTGGTATATCGGTAGTAGAACAGTAACAGTACTGCACGCCATGTGTTTGGTATATCGGTAGTAGAACAGTAACAGTACTGCACGCCATGTGTTTAGTATATGATATCAGTAGTAGAACAGTAACAGTACTGCACGCCATGTGTTTGGTATATGATATCGGTAGTAGAACAGTAACAGTACTGCACGCCATGTGTTTGGTATATCGGTAGTAGAACAGTAACAGTACTGCACGCCATGTGTTTGGTATATCGGTAGTAGAACAGTAACAGTACTGCACGCCATGTGTTTGGTATATCGGTAGTAGAACAGTAACAGTACTGCACGCCATGTGTTTGGTATATGATATCAGTAGTAGAACAGTAACAGTACTGCGCGCCATGTGTTTGGTATATGATATCGGTAGTAGAACAGTAACAGTACTGCACGCCATGTGTTTGGTATATCGGTAGTAGAACAGTAACAGTACTGCGCGCCATGTGTTTGGTATATGATATCGGTAGTAGAACAGTAACAGTACTGCACGCCATGTGTTTGGTATATGATATCAGTAGTAGAACAGTAACAGTACTGCACGCCATGTGTTTGGTATATCGGTAGTAGAACAGTAACAGTACTGCGCGCCATGTGTTTGGTATATGATATCAGTAGTAGAACAGTAACAGTACTGCGCACCATGTGTTTGGTATATCGGTAGTAGAACAGTAACAGTACTGCACGCCATGTGTTTGGTATATGATATCGGTAGTAGAACAGTAACAGTACTGCACGCCATGTGTTTGGTATATGATATCAGTAGTAGAACAGTAACAGTACTGCACGCCATGTGTTTGGTATATGATATCGGTAGTAGAACAGTAACAGTACTGCGCACCATGTGTTTGGTATATCGGTAGTAGAACAGTAACAGTACTGCACGCCATGTGTTTGGTATATGATATCGGTAGTAGAACAGTAACAGTACTGCACGCCATGTGTTTGGTATATCGGTAGTAGAACAGTAACAGTACTGCGCGCCATGTGTTTGGTATATCGGTAGTAGAACAGTAACAGTACTGCACGCCATGTGTTTGGTATATCGGTAGTAGAACAGTAACAGTACTGCACGCCATGTGTTTGGTATATGATATCGGTAGTAGAACAGTAACAGTACTGCGCGCCATGTGTTTGGTATATCGGTAGTAGAACAGTAACAGTACTGCACGCCATGTGTTTGGTATATCGGTAGTAGAACAGTAACAGTACTGCACGCCATGTGTTTGGTATATCGGTAGTAGAACAGTAACAGTACTGCACGCCATGTGTTTAGTATATGATATCAGTAGTAGAACAGTAACAGTACTGCACGCCATGTGTTTGGTATATGATATCGGTAGTAGAACAGTAACAGTACTGCACGCCATGTGTTTGGTATATCGGTAGTAGAACAGTAACAGTACTGCACGCCATGTGTTTGGTATATCGGTAGTAGAACAGTAACAGTACTGCACGCCATGTGTTTAGTATATGATATCAGTAGTAGAACAGTAACAGTACTGCACGCCATGTGTTTGGTATATGATATCAGTAGTAGAACAGTAACAGTACTGCACGCCATGTGTTTGGTATATGATATCGGTAGTAGAACAGTAACAGTACTGCGCGCCATGTGTTTGGTATATGATATCGGTAGTAGAACAGTAACAGTACTGCGCGCCATGTGTTTGGTATATGATATCAGTAGTAGAACAGTAACAGTACTGCACGCCATGTGTTTGGTATATGATATCAGTAGTAGAACAGTAACAGTACTGCACGCCATGTGTTTGGTATATCGGTAGTAGAACAGTAACAGTACTGCGCGCCATGTGTTTGGTATATGATATCAGTAGTAGAACAGTAACAGTACTGCGCACCATGTGTTTGGTATATGATATCGGTAGTAGAACAGTAACAGTAATGCACGCCATGTGTTTGGTATATGATATCGGTAGTAGAACAGTAACAGTACTGCACGCCATGTGTTTGGTATATGATATCAGTAGTAGAACAGTAACAGTACTGCGCACCATGTGTTTGGTATATGATATCAGTAGTAGAACAGTAACAGTACTGCACGCCATGTGTTTAGTATATGATATCAGTAGTAGAACAGTAACAGTACTGCACGCCATGTGTTTGGTATATCGGTAGTAGAACAGTAACAGTACTGCACGCCATGTGTTTGGTATATCGGTAGTAGAACAGTAACAGTACTGCACGCCATGTGTTTGGTATATGATATCAGTAGTAGAACAGTAACAGTACTGCACGCCATGTGTTTGGTATATGATATCAGTAGTAGAACAGTAACAGTACTGCACGCCATGTGTTTGGTATATGATATCAGTAGTAGAACAGTAACAGTACTGCGCGCCATGTGTTTGGTATATGACATCGGTAGGAGAACAGTAACAGTACTGCACGCCATGTGTTTGGTATATGATATCGGTAGTAGAACAGTAACAGTACTGCACGCCATGTGTTTGGTATATCGGTAGTAGAACAGTAACAGTACTGCACGCCATGTGTTTGGAATATGATATCAGTAGTAGAACAGTAACAGTACTGCGCACCATGTGTTTGGTATATGATATCAGTAGTAGAACAGTAACAGTACTGCGCACCATGTGTTTGGTATATGATATCGGTAGTAGAACAGTAACAGTACTGCGCGCCATGTGTTTAGTATATGATATCAGTAGTAGAACAGTAACAGTACTGCACGCCATGTGTTTGGTATATGATATCAGTAGTAGAACAGTAACAGTACTGCACGCCATGTGTTTGGTATATGATATCAGTAGTAGAACAGTAACAGTACTGCACGCCATGTGTTTGGTATATCGGTAGTAGAACAGTAACAGTACTGCGCGCCATGTGTTTGGTATATCGGTAGGAGAACAGTAACAGTACTGCACGCCATATGTTTGGTATATGATATCGGTAGTAGAACAGTAACAGTACTGCACGCCATATGTTTGGTATATCGGTAGTAGAACAGTAACAGTACTGCGCGCCATGTGTTTGGTATATCGGTAGGAGAACAGTAACAGTACTGCACGCCATATGTTTGGTATATGATATCAGTAGTAGAACAGTAACAGTACTGCACGCCATGTGTTCGGTATATCGGTAGTAGAACAGTAACAGTACTGCACGCCATGTGTTTGGAATATGATATCAGTAGTAGAACAGTAACAGTACTGCGCACCATGTGTTTGGTATATGATATCAGTAGTAGAACAGTAACAGTACTGCACGCCATGTGTTTGGTATATGATATCAGTAGTAGAACAGTAACAGTACTGCACGCCATGTGTTTGGTATATGATATCAGTAGTAGAACAGTAACAGTACTGCACGCCATGTGTTTGGTATATCAGTAGTAGAACAGTAACAGTACTGCACGCCATGTGTTTGGAATATGATATCGGTAGTAGAACAGTAACAGTACTGCGCGCCATGTGTTTGGTATATGATATCAGTAGTAGAACAGTAACAGTACTGCGCACCATGTGTTTGGTATATGATATCAGTAGTAGAACAGTAACAGTACTGCGCACCATGTGTTTGGTATATGATATCGGTAGTAGAACAGTAACAGTACTGCGCGCCATGTGTTTAGTATATGATATCAGTAGTAGAACAGTAACAGTACTGCACGCCATGTGTTTGGTATATGATATCAGTAGTAGAACAGTAACAGTACTGCGCACCATGTGTTTGGTATATGATATCAGTAGTAGAACAGTAACAGTACTGCGCACCATGTGTTTGGTATATGATATCAGTAGTAGAACAGTAACAGTACTGCGCGCCATGTGTTTGGTATATGATATCAGTAGTAGAACAGTAACAGTACTGCACTCCATGTGTTTGGTATATGATATCAGTAGTAGAACAGTAACAGTACTGCGCACCATGTGTTTGGTATATGATATCAGTAGTAGAACAGTAACAGTACTGCGCACCATGTGTTTGGTATATGATATCAGTAGTAGAACAGTAACAGTACTGCGCACCATGTGTTTGGTATATGATATCAGTAGTAGAACAGTAACAGTACTGCGCGCCATGTGTTTGGTATATGATATCGGTAGTAGAACAGTAACAGTACTGCACGCCATGTGTTTGGTATATGATATCAGTAGTAGAACAGTAACAGTACTGCGCACCATGTGTTTGGTATATGATATCAGTAGTAGAACAGTAACAGTACTGCGCACCATGTGTTTGGTATATGATATCAGTAGTAGAACAGTAACAGTACTGCGCACCATGTGTTTGGTATATGATATCAGTAGTAGAACAGTAACAGTACTGCGCGCCATGTGTTTGGTATATGATATCAGTAGTAGAACAGTAACAGTACTGCACTCCATGTGTTTGGTATATGATATCAGTAGTAGAACAGTAACAGTACTGCACGCCATGTGTTTGGTATATGATATCAGTAGTAGAACAGTAACAGTACTGCGCACCATGTGTTTGGTATATGATATCAGTAGTAGAACAGTAACAGTACTGCGCACCATGTGTTTGGTATATGATATCAGTAGTAGAACAGTAACAGTACTGCGCGCCATGTGTTTGGTATATGATATCAGTAGTAGAACAGTAACAGTACTGCACTCCATGTGTTTGGTATATGATATCAGTAGTAGAACAGTAACAGTACTGCGCACCATGTGTTTGGTATATGATATCAGTAGTAGAACAGTAACAGTACTGCGCACCATGTGTTTGGTATATGATATCAGTAGTAGAACAGTAACAGTACTGCGCACCATGTGTTTGGTATATGATATCAGTAGTAGAACAGTAACAGTACTGCGCGCCATGTGTTTGGTATATGATATCAGTAGTAGAACAGTAACAGTACTGCACTCCATGTGTTTGGTATATGATATCAGTAGTAGAACAGTAACAGTACTGCGCACCATGTGTTTGGTATATGATATCAGTAGTAGAACAGTAACAGTACTGCGCACCATGTGTTTGGTATATGATATCAGTAGTAGAACAGTAACAGTACTGCGCACCATGTGTTTGGTATATGATATCAGTAGTAGAACAGTAACAGTACTGCGCACCATGTGTTTGGTATATGATATCAGTAGTAGAACAGTAACAGTACTGCGCGCCATGTGTTTGGTATATGATATCAGTAGTAGAACAGTAACAGTACTGCGCACCATGTGTTTGGTATATGATATCAGTAGTAGAACAGTAACAGTACTGCGCACCATGTGTTTGGTATATGATATCAGTAGTAGAACAGTAACAGTACTGCGCGCCATGTGTTTGGTATATGATATCGGTAGTAGAACAGTAACAGTACTGCACGCCATGTGTTTGCTATATGATATCGGTAACAGAACAGTAACAGTACTGCACGCCATGTGTTTGGTATATCGGTAGTAGAACAGTAACAGTACTGCGCGCCATGTGTTTGGTATATGATATCGGTAGTAGAACAGTAACAGTACTGCACGCCATGTGTTTGGTATATGATATCAGTAGTAGAACAGTAACAGTACTGCACGCCATGTGTTTAGTATATGATATCAGTAGTAGAACAGTAACAGTACTGCGCACCATGTGTTTGGTATATGATATCAGTAGTAGAACAGTAACAGTACTGCGCGCCATGTGTTTGGTATATGATATCGGTAGTAGAACAGTAACAGTACTGCGCGCCATGTGTTTGGTATATGATATCAGTAGTAGAACAGTAACAGTACTGCACGCCATGTGTTTGGTATATGATATCGGTAGTAGAACAGTAACAGTACTGCGCGCCATGTGTTTGGTATATGATATCAGTAGTAGAACAGTAACAGTACTGCGCGCCATGTGTTTGGTATATGATATCGGTAGTAGAACAGTAACAGTACTGCGCGCCATGTGTTTGGTATATGATATCAGTAGTAGTACAGTAACAGTACTGCACGCCATGTGTTTGGTATATCGGTAGTAGAACAGTAACAGTACTGCGCGCCATGTGTTTGGTATATGATATCGGTAGTAGAACAGTAACAGTACTGCACGCCATGTGTTTGGTATATGATATCAGTAGTAGAACAGTAACAGTACTGCGCACCATGTGTTTGGTATATGATATCGGTAGTAGAACAGTAACAGTACTGCGCGCCATGTGTTTGGTATATGATATCGGTAGTAGAACAGTAACAGTACTGCACGCCATGTGTTTGGTATATGATATCAGTAGTAGAACAGTAACAGTACTGCGCGCCATGTGTTTGGTATATCGGTAGTAGAACAGTAACAGTACTGCACGCCATGTGTTTGGTATATGATATCAGTAGTAGAACAGTAACAGTACTGCGCGCCATGTGTTTTTACCTCCTCTTTTGCTGCTGAGTTTGCTGACATTTTACATTCTCCCTTCTCTCCTCCTCACACTCAGACCCAGATCCCGAGGTGTGCCTCAACACTCTGCGTCTCTTCCAGTCTGTGCTTCTAGATCCCGATGTTCTGCACCTCCTCTGGGGCGAGGCCCAGCAGTGTCTACCTTTACTCACAAAGCTTTCCAATAGTCATTGCAAGGAGCTCCAGAGAATGGCCAATGAGCTTCTCAAGGAAATTGGAGGGCTGAAAGTTGAGGGATAGAAAATGGCCATATCCTTATGTCACAGCTTCCAAGGAGCCATGACCACCATAAACATTTGCCAATCAAAGCCAGCTTGGCCCAGTATGTCCAGCAATGCAAATAACAAGATCCACGCATGGAATGATGTTCCTCAAACAAGGTCCATGCATGGAGTGATGTTCCTCAAACAAGATCCATGCATGGAGTGATGTCCCTCAAACAAGATCCATGCATGGAGTGATGTTCCTCAAACAAGATCCATGCATGGAGTGATGTTCCTCAAACAAGATCCATGCATGGAGTGATGTTCCTCAAACAAGGTCCACGCATGGAGTGATGTTCCTCAAACAAGGTCCACGCATGGAGTGATGTTCCTCAAACAAGGTCCATGCATGGAGTGATGTTCCTCAAACAAGATCCATGCATGGAGTTATGTTCCTCAAACAAGGTCCACGCATGGAGTGATGTTCCTCAAACAAGGTCCATGCATGGAGTGATGTTCCTCAAACAAGATCCACGCATGGAGTGATGTTCCTCAAACAAGGTCCATGCATGGAGTGATGTTCCTCAAACAAGGTCCACGCATGGAATGATGTTCCTCAAACAAGATCCACGCATGAAGTGATGTTCCTCAAACAAGGTCCACGCATGGAGTAATGTTCCTCAAACAAGGTGCACACATGGAGTGATGTCCCTCAAACAAGGTCCATGCATGGAGTGATGTTCCTCAAACAAGGTCCACGCATGGAGTAATGTTCCTCAAACAAGGTGCACGCATGGAGTGATGTTCCTCAAACAAGGTCCACGCATGGAGTGATGTTCCTCAAACAAGGTCCACGCATGGAGTGATGTTCCTCAAACAAGGTGCACGCATGGAGTGATGTCCCTCAAACAAGGTCCATGCATGGAGTGATGTTCCTCAAACAAGGTCCATGCATGGAGTGATGTTCCTCAAACAAGGTCCACGCATGGAGTGATGTTCCTCAAACAAGGTCCATGCATGGAGTGATGTTCCTGAAACAAGGTCCATGCATGGAGTGATGTTCCTGAAACAAGGTCCATGCATGGAGTGATGTTCCTGAAACAAGGTCCATGCATGGAGTGATGTTCCTGAAACAAGGTCCATGCATGGAGTGATGTCCCTCAAACATGGTCAATGCATGGAGTGATGTTCCTCAAACAAGGTCCATGCATGGAGTGATGTCTCTCAAACAAGGTCCACGCATGGAATGATATTCCTGAAACAAGGTCCATGCATGGAGTGATGTTCCTGAAACAAGGTCCATGCATGGAGTGATGTCCCTCAAACAAGGTCCACGCATGGAGTGATGTTCCTCAAACAAGGTCCATGCATGGAGTGATGTTCCTGAAACAAGGTCCATGCATGGAGTGATGTTCCTGAAACAAGATACACTCATGGGGCTTGATTCACTAAACCGTGATAACTCAAATATCACACCTTATCAAAGATATCACACCTTATCAAAGATATCACACCTTTTATAAAAGATATCACACCTTATCAAAGTGAACATGCCTTATCAGAGTAGCATAGCGAGCGTTACTAACTTATGCCGGCTAATTGGCAATGGCACTCGCCCTGAGCCCCTGCGGTTTCGTAACGCTCGCTATGCTACTCTGATCAGGCGCGTTAACTTTGATAAGGTGTGATATCTTTTCATAAGGTGTGATATTTCAGTTACCACGGTTTAGTAAATGAAGCCCAAGGATTGATGTTCCTCAGTCTGATTACTGTCCTTATCTTTGATATTCTGTTTTGTATCCTCTTCTGAGGTCACCTGTGATGCCATGCCCTCCATGTCCTGCTCTGTGATTTTCTATCTTTTTGTGTCATCATCCATTCTGTCATAAACTCATCTAGCAAGTCATATATTCACCCCGTGACATCACTTACTCCTGGGTACACACACCTCTTCTCTTGTCACTTGTTCCATCATACTTTGTCATTGTGCCATACACTGATGTCACACAGCTGAGATCTCACCTGTACACACACCTCTTCTCTTGTCACTTGTTCCATCATACTTTGTCATTGCGCCATGCACTGATGTCACACAGCTGAGATCTCACCTGTACACACCCCTCTTCTCTTGTCACTTGTTCTATCACACGTTGTCATTGCACCATACACTGATGTCACTCAGCTGAGATCTCACCTGTACGCACACCTCTTCTCTTGTCACTTGTTCCATCATACTTTGTCATTGCGCCATGCACTGATGTCACACAGCTGAGATCTCACCTGTACACACACCTCTTCTCTTGTCACTTGTTCCATCATACTTTGTCATTGCGCCATACACTGATGTCACACAGCTGAGATCTCACCTGTACGCACACCTCTTCTCTTGTCACTTGTTCCATCATACTTTGTCATTGTGCCATACACTGATGTCACACAGCTGAGATCTCACCTGTACACACACCTCTTCTCTTGTCACTTGTCCCATCATACTTTGTCATTGTGCCATACACTGATGTCACACAGCTGAGATCTCACCTGTACACACACATCTTCTCTTGTCACTTGTTCCATCATACTTTGTCATTGTGCCATACACTGATGTCACACAGCTGGGATCTCCCCTGTACACACACCTCTTCTCTTGTCACTTGTTCCATCATACTTTGTCATTGCGCCATACACTGATGTCACACAGCTGAGATCTCACCTGTACACACACCTCTTCTCTTGTCACTTCTTCCATCATACTTTGTCATTGTGCCATACACTGATGTAACACAGCTGTGATCTCACCTGTACGCACACCTCTTCTCTTGTCACTTGTTCCATCATACTTTGTCATTGTGCCATACACTGATGTCACACAGTGGAGATCTCACCTGTACACACACCTCTTCTCTTGTCACTTGTTCCATCATACTTTGTCATTGCGCCATGCACTGATGTCACACAGCTGAGATCTCACCTGTACACACACCTCTTCTCTTGTCACTTGTTCCATCATACTTTGTCACTGCGCCATACACTGATGTCACACAGCTGAGATCTCACCTGTACACACACCTCTTCTCTTGTCACTTCTTCCATCATACTTTGTCATTGCGCCATACACTGATGTCACACAGCTGAGATCTCACCTGTACGCACACCTCTTCTCTTGTCACTTGTTCCATCATACTTTGTCATTGCGCCATACACTGATGTCACACAGCTGAGATCTCACCTGTACACACACCTCTTCTCTTGTCACTTGTTCCATCATACTTTGTCATTGCGCCATGCACTGATGTCACACAGCTGAGATCTCGCCTGTACGCACACCTCTTCTCTTGTCACTTGTTCCATCATACTTTGTCACTGCGCCATACACTGATGTCACACAGCTGAGATCTCACCTGTACACACACCTCTTCTCTTGTCACTTCTTCCATCATACTTTGTCATTGCGCCATACACTGATGTCACACAGCGGAGATCTCACCTGTACGCACACCTCTTCTCTTGTCACTTGTTCCATCATACTTTGTCATTGTGCCATACACTGATGTCACACAGCTGAGATCTCACCTGTACGCACACCTCTTCTCTTGTCACTTGTTCCATCATACTTTGCCATTGCGCCATGCACTGATGTCACTCAGCGGAGATCTCACCTGTACGCACACCTCTTCTCTTGTCACTTGTTCCATCATACTTTGTCATTGTGCCATACACTGATGTCACACAGCTGAGATCTCACCTGTACACACACCTCTTCTCTTGTCACTTGTTCCATCATACTTTGTCATTGCGCCATACACTGATGTCACACAGCTGAGATCTCACCTGTACACACCCCTCTTCTCTTGTCACTTGTTCCATCATACTTTGCCATTGCGCCATGCACTGATGTCACACAGCTGAGATCTCATCTGTACACACACCTCTTCTCTTGTCACTTGTTCCATCATACTTTGTCATTGCGCCATACACTGATGTCACACAGCTGAGATCTCACCTGTACGCACACCTCTTCTCTTGTCACTTGTTCCATCATACTTTGTCATTGCGCCATGCACTGATGTCACACAGCTGAGATCTCCCCTGTACACACACCTCTTCTCTTGTCACTTGTTCCATCATACTTTGTCATTGCGCCATACTCTGATGTCACACAGCTGAGATCTCATCTGTACACACACCTCTTCTCTTGTCACTTGTTCCATCATACTTTGTCATTGCGCCAGACACTGATGTCACACGGCTGAGATCTCGCCTGTACGCACACCTCTTCTCTTGTCACTTGTTCCATCATACTTTGTCATTGTGCCATGCACTGATGTCACACAGCTGAGATCTCACCTGTACACACACCTCTTCTCTTGTCACTTGTTCCATCATACTTTGTCATTGTGCCATACACTGATGTCACACAGCTGAGATCTCGCCTGTATGCACACCTCTTCTCTTGTCACTTGTTCCATCATACTTTGTCATTGTGCCATACACTGATGTCACACAGCTGAGATCTCACCTGTACACACACCTCTTCTCTTGTCACTTGTTCCATCATACTTTGCCATTGCACCATACACTGATGTCACGCAGCTGAGATCTCACCTGTACACACACCTCTTCTCTTGTCACTTGTTCCATCATACTTTGTCATTGCGCCATACACAGATGTCACACAGCTGAGATCTCACCTGTACACACACCTCTTCTCTTGTCACTTGTTCCATCATACTTTGTCACTGCGCCATACACTGATGTCACACAGCTGAGATCTCGCCTGTACGCACACCTCTTCTCTTGTCACTTGTTCCATCATACTTTGTCATTGTGTCATACACTGATGTCACACAGCTGAGATCTCGCCTGTACACACACCTCTTCTCTTGTCACTTGTTCCATCATACTTTGTCATTGTGCCATACACTGATGTCACACAGCTGAGATCTCACCTGTACGCACACCTCTTCTCTTGTCACTTGTTCCATCATACTTTGTCATTGTGCCATGCACTGATGTCACACAGCTGAGATCTCACCTGTACGCACACCTCTTCTCTTGTCACTTGTTCCATCATACTTTGCCATTGTGCCATGCACTGATGTCACACAGCTGAGATCTCACCTGTACGCACACCTCTTCTCTTGTCACTTGTTCCATCATACTTTGTCATTGTGCCATGCACTGATGTCACACAGCTGAGATCTCACCTGTACACACACCTCTTCTCTTGTCACTTGTTCCATCATACTTTGTCATTGTGCCATGCACTGATGTCACACAGCTGAGATCTCACCTGTACACACACCTCTTCTCTTATCACTTGTTCCATCATACTTTGTCATTGTGCCATACACTGATGTCACACAGCTGGGATCTCACCTGTACGCACACCTCTTCTCTTGTCACTTGTTCCATCATACTTTGTCATTGTGCCATACACTGATGTCACACAGTGGAGATCTCACCTGTACACACACCTCTTCTCTTGTCACTTGTTCCATCATACTTTGTCATTGCGCCATGCACTGATGTCACACAGCTGAGATCTCACCTGTACACACACCTCTTCTCTTGTCACTTGTTCTATCACACGTTGTCATTGCACCATACACTGATGTCACTCAGCTGAGATCTCACCTGTACGCACACCTCTTCTCTTGTCACTTGTTCCATCATACTTTGTCATTGTGCCATACACTGATGTCACACAGCTGAGATCTCACCTGTACACACACCTCTTCTCTTGTCACTTGTTCCATCATACTTTGTCATTGCGCCATGCACTGATGTCACACAGCTGAGATCTCACCTGTACACACCCCTCTTCTCTTGTCACTTGTCCCATCATACTTTGTCATTGTGCCATACACTGATGTCACACAGCTGAGATCTCACCTGTACACACACCTCTTCTCTTGTCACTTGTTCCATCATACTTTGTCATTGTGCCATACACTGATGTCACACAGCTGAGATCTCCCCTGTACACACACCTCTTCTCTTGTCACTTGTTCCATCATACTTTGTCATTGCGCCATACACTGATGTCACACAGCTGAGATCTCACCTGTACACACACCTCTTCTCTTGTCACTTCTTCCATCATACTTTGTCATTGTGCCATACACTGATGTCACACAGCTGTGATCTCACCTGTACGCACACCTCTTCTCTTGTCACTTGTTCCATCATACTTTGTCATTGTGCCATACACTGATGTCACACAGTGGAGATCTCACCTGTACACACACCTCTTCTCTTGTCACTTGTTCCATCATACTTTGTCACTGTGCCATACACTGATGTCACACAGCTGAGATCTCACCTGTACACACACCTCTTCTCTTGTCACTTGTTCCATCATACTTTGCCATTGCGCCATGCACTGATGTCACACAGCTGGGATCTCACCTGTACACACACCTCTTCTCTTGTCACTTGTTCCATCATACTTTGTCACTGTGCCATACACTGATGTCACACAGCTGAGATCTCCCCTGTACACACACCTCTTCTCTTGTCACTTCTTCCATCATACTTTGTCATTGCGCCATACACTGATGTCACACAGCTGAGATCTCACCTGTACACACACCTCTTCTCTTGTCACTTGTTCCATCATACTTTGTCATTGTGTCATACACTGATGTCACACAGCTGAGATCTCACCTGTACGCACACCTCTTCTCTTGTCACTTGTTCCATCATACTTTGTCACTGTGCCATACACTGATGTCACACAGCTGAGATCTCACCTGTACACACACCTCTTCTCTTGTCACTTGTTCCATCATACTTTGTCATTGTGCCATACACCGATGTCACACAGCTGAGATCTCCCCTGTACACACACCTCTTCTCTTGTCACTTGTTCTATCACACGTTGTCATTGTGCCATACACTGATGTCACACAGCTGAGATCTCACCTGTACGCACACCTCTTCTCTTGTCACTTGTTCCATCATACTTTGTCACTGTGCCATACACTGATGTCACACAGCTGAGATCTCACCTGTACACACACCTCTTCTCTTGTCACTTGTTCCATCATACTTTGTCATTGTGCCATACACTGATGTCACACAGCTGAGATCTCACCTGTACACACACCTCTTCTCTTGTCACTTGTTCCATCATACTTTGTCATTGTGCCATACACTGATGTCACACAGCTGAGATCTCACCTGTACACACACCTCTTCTCTTATCACTTGTTCCATCATACTTTGTCATTGCGCCATTCACTGATGTCACACAGCTGAGATCTCCCCTGTACACACACCTCTTCTCTTGTCACTTGTTCCATCATACTTTGTCATTGCGCCATACTCTGATGTCACACAGCTGAGATCTCATCTGTGCACACACCTCTTCTCTTGTCACTTGTTCCATCATACTTTGTCATTGCGCCAGACACTGATGTCACACGGCTGAGATCTCACCTGTACACACACCTCTTCTCTTGTCACTTGTTCCATCATACTTTGTCATTGCGCCATACACTGATGTCACACAGCTGAGATCTCCCCTGTACGCACACCTCTTCTCTTGTCACTTGTTCCATCATACTTTGTCATTGTGCCATACACTGATGTCACACAGCTGAGATCTCACCTGTACACACACCTCTTCTCTTGTCACTTGTTCCATCATACTTTGTCATTGTGCCATGCACTGATGTCACACAGCTGAGATCTCCCCTGTACACACACCTCTTCTCTTGTCACTTGCTGTGTGATGTCATCTTTGTGATGTCACTCTTGTTTGGGGTTTTTTTTGTACATGTATGTTGAAAGTTGTAACTGATATTTTTGGACTTGTTTTTAAAATAATAAATGATTGGATGGTTCCTGTGTGCAGTTTAAACAAAATGAAATCCCGTTCCACTTAATTCTGATATAAGAAAGCTTTATAAGATCGCCTGTGACCCCTCTGTCCATAACCAGAGCACACATGATAGCCTACAGGCACCTTATGTGAGGCCACCCTCCTCAGATCACTAACCTCAGGAGCTTACAGTCGAATCCTTGCCTCTCATCTCTAAAGATGATATGAGACAGCGATTAGAGTTCAGAATACTTTTACTTGGGGGTGTGGCCTGTGTTCAGGGGCGGAGTTTAGGGTACAGTACCTGTGCCTATAGGCTGCTGGGTCTCTGAGCTGTAAATCATTAGCCTTGACTGTTGCTGGAAGGAAGGAACCACACCCACATTGTAGCCCCGCCTCTATAAAGTGGCAGCCACCTGTTTACTCCACCCCACAACTGCAGGCCACAGTATTTTCCCAGGGAATCTCCTCCCTGATACTTGTCGGAGTCTTTATCCCCACAGATGCTAACACCAGGAATTCCCTGCCAATGCTCAGCGACAGCATCTCACAATTATTATTATTCTTTATATGGTGCCGACATCTTCCACAGAGCTGTACAGAGTATACTATCTTGTCACTAACTGTCCCTCAGAGGGGCTCACAATCTAATCCCTACCATAGTCACATGTCTAGTGTAGTGTATGTATCGTAGTCTAGGGCCAATGTTTGGGGAAGCCAATTAACTTATCTGTATATTTTTTGGGATGTGGGAGGAAGCCGGAGTACCTGGAGAAAACCCACGCAGACACGGGGAGAACATACAAACTCCTTGCAGATGTTGACCTGGCTGGGATACGAACCGGGGACCCAGCGCTGCAAGGCTGTCCGTAGTGGTTACCGCAGGGAAACTGCCCTCCCTGAGGCCCTCTTTATCATCCATGGTGACTTCAATAACTCCAATCTGCACAAGGAGCTCCCGTGCTACAAACGTCACATTACCGATCCCCCGCCCCCCCACCCGGAGCCACAACACCCTGGACCTGTTATACAGTCCACAGGAGCGCCTACACGGCTACTCCAGGAGAAGCGGGGCTTTTCAGCGCCTCCCTTCAGCTGTGCAGCACCGAAGCTTGGAGCAGCTGTAGCAGTGGCGCTATACCCTGCACCCCGCGCATGGGGTCATCATGGGGTCATTCAGGGAGCCGGCGATTGCTGGACCCCAAATGGCATCTCCCTCCAGGTTACGACAACTCAGAGGGGAAAAGTATCTAACACCCACCCCACCCCGAATTTGTGTATCAGCAGGGTGAGCGGTCATGTGGCTCACCCTGTGTCAAAACGCCCTGGCGCTAAAACGCCATGTACGCAGCCCATGAGCCCTGGTGCTGGGACGTCATGTACGCAGCCCATGAGCCCTGGTGCTGGGACGCCATGTACGCAGCCCATGAGCCCTGGTGCTGGGACGCCATGTACGCAGCCCATGAGCCTTGGTGCTGGGACGTCATGTACGCAGCCCATGAGCCCTGGTGCTGGGACGTCATGTACGCAGCCAATGAGCCCTGGCGCTGGGACGCCATGTACGCAGCCCATGAGCCCTGGTGCTGGGACGCCATGTACGCAGCCCATGAGCCCTGGTGCTGGGACACCATGTACGCAGCCCATGAGCCCTGGTGCTGGGACGTCATGTACGCAGCCCATGAGCCCTGGTGCTGGGACGCCATGTACGCAGCCCATGAGCCCTGGTGCTGGGACGCCATGTACGCAGCCCATGAGCCCTGGTGCTGGGACGCCATGTACGCAGCCCATGAGCCCTGGTGCTGGGAAGTGATGTACGCAGCCCATGAGCCCTGGTGCTGGGAAGTGATGTACGCAGCACATGAGCCCTGGTGCTGGGAAGCCATGTACGCAGCCCATGAGCCCTGGTGCTGGGACGCCATGTACGCAGCCCATGAACCCTGGCGCTAAAACGCCATGTACGCAGCCCATGAGCCCTGGTGCTGGGACGCCATGTACGCAGCCCATGAGCCCTGGTGCTGGGACGCCATGTACGCAGCCCATGAGCCCTGGTGCTGGGACGCCATGTACGCAGCCCATGAGCCCTGGTGCTGGACCCGATGTACGCAGCCCATGAGCCCTGGCGCTAAAACGTCATGTACGCAGCCCGTGAGCCCTGGTGCTGGGACGTCATGTACGCAGTCCATGAGCCCTGGTGCTGGGACGTCATGTACGCAGCCAATGAGCCCTGGTGCTGGGACGCCATGTACGCAGCCCATGAGCCCTGGTGCTGGGACGCCATGTACGCAGCCCATGAGCCCTGGTGCTGGGACGCCATGTACGCAGCCCATGAGCCCTGGTGCTGGGACGCCATGTACGCAGCCCATGAGCCCTGGTGCTGGACCCGATGTACGCAGCCCATGAGCCCTGGTGCTGGGACGCCATGTACGCAGCCCGTGAGCCCTGGTGCTGGGACGCCATGTACGCAGCCCATGAGCCCTGGCGCTAAAACGCCATGTACGCAGCCCGCGAGCCCTGGTGCTGGGACGCCATGTACGCAGCCCATGAGCCCTGGTGCTGGGACGCCATGTACGCAGCCCATGAGCCCTGGTGCTGGACGCCATGTACGCAGCCCATGAGCCCTGGCGCTAAAACGTCATGTACGCAGCCCGTGAGCCCTGGTGCTGGGACGCCATGTACGCAGCCCATGAGCCCTGGCGCTAAAACGCCATGTACGCAGCCCGCGAGCCCTGGTGCTGGGACGCCATGTACGCAGCCCATGAGCCCTGGTGCTGGGACGCCATGTACGCAGCCCATGAGCCCTGGTGCTGGACGCCATGTACGCAGCCCATGAGCCCTGGCGCTAAAACGCCATGTACGCAGCCCATGAGCCCTGGTGCTGGGACGCCATGTACGCAGCCCATGAGCCCTGGTGCTGGGACACCATGTACGCAGCCCATGAGCCCTGGTGCTGGGACGCCATGTACGCAGCCCATGAGCCCTGGTGCAGGGCGCCATGTATGCAGCCCATGAGCCCTGGTGCTGGGACGTCATGTACGCAGCCCGTGAGCCCTGGTGCTGGACGCCATGTACGCAGCCCATGAGCCCTGGCGCTAAAACGCCATGTACGCAGCCCATGAGCCCTGGTGCTGGGACGCCATGTACGCAGCCCATGAGCCCTGGTGCTGGGACGCCATGTACGCAGCCCATGAGCCCTGGTGCTGGGACGCCATGTACGCAGCCCATGAGCCCTGGTGCTGGGACGCCATGTACGCAGCCCATGAGCCCTGGTGCTGGACCCGATGTACGCAGCCCATGAGCCCTGGCGCTAAAACGTCATGTACGCAGCCCGTGAGCCCTGGTGCTGGGACGCCATGTACGCAGCCCATGAGCCCTGGTGCTGGACGCCATGTACGCAGCCCATGAGCCCTGGCGCTAAAACGCCATGTACGCAGCCCATGAGCCCTGGTGCTGGGACACCATGTACGCAGCCCATGAGCCCTGGTGCTGGGACGCCATGTACGCAGCCCATGAGCCCTGGTGCTGGGACGCCATGTACGCAGCCCATGAGCCCTGGTGCTGGACGTCATGTACGCAGCCCATGAGCCCTGGTGCTGGGACGCCATGTACGCAGCCCATGAGCCCTGGTGCAGGACGCCATGTACGCAGCCCATGAGACCTAGTGCTGGGACGTCATGTACGCAGCCCATGAGCCCTGGTGCTGGGACGTCATGTACGCAGCCCATGAGCCCTGGTGCTGGGACGTCATGTACGCAGCCCATGAGCCCTGGTGCTGGACGCCATGTACGCAGCCCATGAGCCCTGGTGCTGGGACGCCATGTACGCAGCCCATGAGCCCTGGTGCTGGGACGCCATGTACGCAGCCCATGAGCCCTGGCGCTGGGACGCCATGTACGCAGCCCATGAGCCCTGGCGCTGGGACGCCATGTACGCAGCCCATGAGCTCTGGCGCTGGGACGCCATGTACGCAGCCCATGAGCCCTGGTGCTGGACGCCATGTACGCAGCCCATGAGCCCTGGTGCTGGGACGCCATGTACGCAGCCCATGAGCCCTGGTGCTGGGATGCCATGTACGCAGCCCATGAGCCCTGGTGCTGGACGCCATGTACGCAGCCCATGAGCCCTGGTGCTGGACGCCATGTACGCAGCCCATGAGCCCTGGTGCTGGGACGCAACATGTATGCAGCCCATGAGCCCTGGTGCTGGGACACCATGTACGCAGCCCATGAGCCCTGGTGCTGGACGCCATGTACGCAGCACATGAGCCCTGGCGCTGGGATGCCATGTACGCAGCCCATGAGCTCTGGCGCTGGGACGCCATGTACGCAGCCCGTGAGCCCTGGTGCTGGGACGCCATGTACGCAGCCCATGAGCCCTGGTGCTGGGAGGCAATGTACGCAGCCCATGAGCCCTGGCGCTGGGACGCCATGTATGCAGCCCGTGAGCCCTGGTGCTGGGACGCCATGTACGCAGCCCATGAGCCCTGGTGCTGGACGCCATATACGCAGCCCATGAGCCCTGGTGCTGGGACGCCATGTACGCAGCCCATGAGCCCTGGTGCTGGACGCCATGTACGCAGCCCATGAGCCCTGGTGCTGGACGCCATGTATGCAGCCCATGAGCCCTGGTGCTGGGACGCCATGTACGCAGCCCATGAGCCCTGGTGCTGGGATGCCATGTACGCAGCCCATGAGCCCTGGTGCTGGGACGCCATGTACGCAGCCCATGAGCCCTGGTGCTGGGATGCCATGTACGCAGCCCATGAGCCCTGGCGCTGGGACGCCATGTACGCAGCCCATGAGCCCTGGCGCTGGGACGCCATGTACGCAGCCCGTGAGCCCTGGTGCTGGGACGCCATGTACGCAGCCCGTGAGCCCTGGTGCTGGACGCCATGTACGCAGCTCGTGAGCCCTGGTGCTGGGACGCCATGTACGCAGCCCATGAGCCCTGGTGCTGGACGCCATGTACGCAGCCCATGAGCCCTGGTGCTGGACGCCATGTACGCAGCCCGTGAGCCCTGGTGCTGGGATGCCATGTACGCAGCCCGTGAGCCCTGGTGCTGGGATGCCATGTACGCAGCCCGTGAGCCCTGGTGCTGGACGCCATGTACGCAGCCCGTGAGCCCTGGTGCTGGACGCCATGTACGCAGCCCATGAGCCCTGGTGCTGGACGCCATGTATGCAGCCCGTGAGCCCTGGTGCTGGGACGCCATGCATGCAGCCCGTGAGCCCTGGTGCTGGGACGCCATGTATGCAGCCCATGAGCCCTGGTGCTGGGACGCCATGTACGAAGCCCATGAGCCCTGGTGCTGGAACGCCATGTACGCAGCCCATGAGCCCTGGTGCTGGGATGCCATGTACGCAGCCCATGAGCCCTGGTGCTGGGACGCCATGTACGCAGCCCATGAGCCCTGGTGCTGGGACGCCATGTACGCAGCCCATGAGCCCTGGTGCTGGACGCCATGTACGCAGCCCATGAGCCCTGGTGCTGGACGCCATGTATGCAGCCCGTGAGCCCTGGTGCTGGGACGCCATGTATGCAGCCCGTGAGCCCTGGTGCTGGACGCCATGTATGCAGCCCGTGAGCCCTGGTGCTGGGACGCCATGTATGCAGCCCGTGAGCCCTGGTGCTGGGATGCCATGTACGCAGCCCGTGAGCCCTGGTGCTGGACGCCATGTACGCAGCCCATGAGCCCTGGTGCTGGACGCCAAGTACGCAGCCCATGAGCCCTGGTGCTGGACGCCATGTATGCAGCCCGTGAGCCCTGGTGCTGGGACGCCATGTATGCAGCCCGTGAGCCCTGGGGAACACTGATCACTGCCTGATCCACCTGGGGGAGCCTGGGGAAAAAGACGATTGCTGTTCAGCCGACAAAACAGTAAGATAGATTTTTAACTTCAGTATTGCCTTTTTGTCTCCCTTCCAAACTATTTAGCACAGGAGAATATAGATTTAAATTTGCTTTTTTTGCCTAACAGTTACTCTTTAAGGTAATAAAATTTGTGGATGACACAACAATCATCGGTCTCATCGACAACAACGGAGAATATCGCAGCGAGATCAAGAGGATCTGCAATTGGTGCGGAGACAACAAGCTCGTCCTCAATACGGCAAAAACTGCGGAACTAACTGTGCACTTCAGGAAACATCCTTCCACCCAGTCCTCATCGGTAAGACCGAAGTCTCCAGGGTTCCTGGACACAACCTTAGCCAACAACCTAAGATGGGGAAGAATACCGCCAGAATTTAAATGAAGGCAAAGGCAAGACTATTCTTTCTGCGGCAACTGAAAAAATGTGGTATGGCACGAGAGTTGCTGACCAGATTTTACACCTCCACTATTGAGTCCATACTTTGCTTTGCTGTCATTGTCCAGTGTGCGGATGCAACTGCTAGTGACAAAAACAAACGCCAGAGAGTTTTCAGCTCTGCAGAGAAGATCATCAGATCACCCCTGCCACCTCATGACCTCCTCTACACTGCCAGATTCAGGTCAAGGGCCACTAGGATTTTGCACGACCCATCCCACCCAGGCAGTCACCTCTTCGAGCTCCTGCTATCGGGTCGCCGTTACAGAACCATCCCCTCCAGAACCTCCAGGTGCTTCTTCCCCCAAATACCCAGATATCCGATCCGGGTCGGATATCCGATTTCAAAATTTTCCAATCCGGATTGGATATCCAACCTCAGTATCCGGGCGGATTCGGATATCCGGACAGAAAAAACGGAAGTGCCCTTTAAATTGCTTTAAAACATTTTTTTTAGGGTAAACGAGGCATGTAGCATCATTATTTTTTAAAGGGGAAAGCTAATTGATAATGTGGGGACCTAAAATTCCCCCCCCCCCCCCCCAAAAAAAATGGCTGTCAATTAATATTAGGCCTAGGTTCCAGACAGCGGTTGTGCAGCCCACATTGTGTCCAAAGTCCAACCGCACAACTGGGACATGACTGTTTTTAGCCAAGACACCTCCAAACAATTACGCAGCAATTGTGTTTTGGGTTTAATATAGGTGGTATCAGTGGCCTGTGGCACCCTGGCCTGGTGGTGGCAGCCCATGAGCCCTGGTGCTGGGAAGTGATGTACGCAGCCCATGAGCCCTGGTGCTGGGAAGTGATGTACGCAGCACATGAGCCCTGGTGCTGGGAAGCCATGTACGCAGCCCATGAGCCCTGGTGCTGGGACGCCATGTACGCAGCCCATGAACCCTGGCGCTAAAACGCCATGTACGCAGCCCATGAGCCCTGGTACTGGGACGCCATGTACGCAGCCCATGAGCCCTGGTGCTGGGACGCCATGTACGCAGCCCATGAGCCCTGGTGCTGGGACGCCATGTACGCAGCCCATGAGCCCTGGTGCTGGACCCGATGTACGCAGCCCATGAGCCCTGGCGCTAAAACGTCATGTACGCAGCCCGTGAGCCCTGGTGCTGGGACGTCATGTACGCAGTCCATGAGCCCTGGTGCTGGGACGTCATGTACGCAGCCAATGAGCCCTGGTGCTGGGACGCCATGTACGCAGCCCATGAGCCCTGGTGCTGGGACGCCATGTACGCAGCCCATGAGCCCTGGTGCTGGGACGCCATGTACGCAGCCCATGAGCCCTGGTGCTGGGACGCCATGTACGCAGCCCATGAGCCCTGGTGCTGGACCCGATGTACGCAGCCCATGAGCCCTGGCGCTAAAACGTCATGTACGCAGCCCGTGAGCCCTGGTGCTGGGACGCCATGTACGCAGCCCATGAGCCCTGGCGCTAAAACGCCATGTACGCAGCCCATGAGCCCTGGTGCTGGGACGCCATGTACGCAGCCCATGAGCCCTGGTGCTGGGACGCCATGTACGCAGCCCATGAGCCCTGGTGCTGGACGCCATGTACGCAGCCCATGAGCCCTGGCGCTAAAACGCCATGTACGCAGCCCATGAGCCCTGGTGCTGGGACGCCATGTACGCAGCCCATGAGCCCTGGTGCTGGGACACCATGTACGCAGCCCATGAGCCCTGGTGCTGGGACGCCATGTACGCAGCCCATGAGCCCTGGTGCAGGGCGCCATGTATGCAGCCCATGAGCCCTGGTGCTGGGACGTCATGTACGCAGCCCGTGAGCCCTGGTGCTGGACGCCATGTACGCAGCCCATGAGCCCTGGCGCTAAAACGCCATGTACGCAGCCCATGAGCCCTGGTGCTGGGACGCCATGTACGCAGCCCATGAGCCCTGGTGCTGGGACGCCATGTACGCAGCCCATGAGCCCTGGTGCTGGGACGCCATGTACGCAGCCCATGAGCCATGGTGCTGGGACGCCATGTACGCAGCCCATGAGCCCTGGTGCTGGACCCGATGTACGCAGCCCATGAGCCCTGGCGCTAAAACGTCATGTACGCAGCCCGTGAGCCCTGGTGCTGGGACGCCATGTACGCAGCCCATGAGCCCTGGTGCTGGACGCCATGTACGCAGCCCATGAGCCCTGGCGCTAAAACGCCATGTACGCAGCCCATGAGCCCTGGTGCTGGGACACCATGTACGCAGCCCATGAGCCCTGGTGCTGGGACGCCATGTACGCAGCCCATGAGCCCTGGTGCTGGGACGCCATGTACGCAGCCCATGAGCCCTGGTGCTGGACGTCATGTACGCAGCCCATGAGCCCTGGTGCTGGGACGCCATGTACGCAGCCCATGAGCCCTGGTGCAGGACGCCATGTACGCAGCCCATGAGACCTAGTGCTGGGACGTCATGTACGCAGCCCATGAGCCCTGGTGCTGGGACGTCATGTACGCAGCCCATGAGCCCTGGTGCTGGGACGTCATGTACGCAGCCCATGAGCCCTGGTGCTGGACGCCATGTACGCAGCCCATGAGCCCTGGTGCTGGGACGCCATGTACGCAGCCCATGAGCCCTGGTGCTGGGACGCCATGTACGCAGCCCATGAGCCCTGGCGCTGGGACGCCATGTACGCAGCCCATGAGCCCTGGCGCTGGGACGCCATGTACGCAGCCCATGAGCTCTGGCGCTGGGACGCCATGTACGCAGCCCATGAGCCCTGGTGCTGGACGCCATGTACGCAGCCCATGAGCCCTGGTGCTGGGACGCCATGTACGCAGCCCATGAGCCCTGGTGCTGGGATGCCATGTACGCAGCCCATGAGCCCTGGTGCTGGACGCCATGTACGCAGCCCATGAGCCCTGGTGCTGGACGCCATGTACGCAGCCCATGAGCCCTGGTGCTGGGACGCAACATGTATGCAGCCCATGAGCCCTGGTGCTGGGACACCATGTACGCAGCCCATGAGCCCTGGTGCTGGACGCCATGTACGCAGCACATGAGCCCTGGCGCTGGGATGCCATGTACGCAGCCCATGAGCTCTGGCGCTGGGACGCCATGTACGCAGCCCGTGAGCCCTGGTGCTGGGACGCCATGTACGCAGCCCATGAGCCCTGGTGCTGGGAGGCAATGTACGCAGCCCATGAGCCCTGGCGCTGGGACGCCATGTATGCAGCCCGTGAGCCCTGGTGCTGGGACGCCATGTACGCAGCCCATGAGCCCTGGTGCTGGACGCCATATACGCAGCCCATGAGCCCTGGTGCTGGGACGCCATGTACGCAGCCCATGAGCCCTGGTGCTGGACGCCATGTACGCAGCCCATGAGCCCTGGTGCTGGACGCCATGTATGCAGCCCATGAGCCCTGGTGCTGGGACGCCATGTACGCAGCCCATGAGCCCTGGTGCTGGGATGCCATGTACGCAGCCCATGAGCCCTGGTGCTGGGACGCCATGTACGCAGCCCATGAGCCCTGGTGCTGGGACGCCATGTACGCAGCCCATGAGCCCTGGCGCTGGGACGCCATGTACGCAGCCCATGAGCCCTGGCGCTGGGACGCCATGTACGCAGCCCGTGAGCCCTGGTGCTGGGACGCCATGTACGCAGCCCGTGAGCCCTGGTGCTGGACGCCATGTACGCAGCTCGTGAGCCCTGGTGCTGGGACGCCATGTACGCAGCCCATGAGCCCTGGTGCTGGACGCCATGTACGCAGCCCATGAGCCCTGGTGCTGGACGCCATGTACGCAGCCCGTGAGCCCTGGTGCTGGGATGCCATGTACGCAGCCCGTGAGCCCTGGTGCTGGGATGCCATGTACGCAGCCCGTGAGCCCTGGTGCTGGACGCCATGTACGCAGCCCGTGAGCCCTGGTGCTGGACGCCATGTACGCAGCCCATGAGCCCTGGTGCTGGACGCCATGTATGCAGCCCGTGAGCCCTGGTGCTGGGACGCCATGCATGCAGCCCGTGAGCCCTGGTGCTGGGACGCCATGTATGCAGCCCATGAGCCCTGGTGCTGGGACGCCATGTACGAAGCCCATGAGCCCTGGTGCTGGAACGCCATGTACGCAGCCCATGAGCCCTGGTGCTGGGATGCCATGTACGCAGCCCATGAGCCCTGGCGCTGGGACGCCATGTATGCAGCCCGTGAGCCCTGGTGCTGGGACGCCATGTACGCAGCCCATGAGCCCTGGTGCTGGACGCCATATACGCAGCCCATGAGCCCTGGTGCTGGGACGCCATGTACGCAGCCCATGAGCCCTGGTGCTGGACGCCATGTACGCAGCCCATGAGCCCTGGTGCTGGACGCCATGTATGCAGCCCATGAGCCCTGGTGCTGGGACGCCATGTACGCAGCCCATGAGCCCTGGTGCTGGGATGCCATGTACGCAGCCCATGAGCCCTGGTGCTGGGACGCCATGTACGCAGCCCATGAGCCCTGGTGCTGGGATGCCATGTACGCAGCCCATGAGCCCTGGCGCTGGGACGCCATGTACGCAGCCCATGAGCCCTGGCGCTGGGACGCCATGTACGCAGCCCGTGAGCCCTGGTGCTGGGACGCCATGTACGCAGCCCGTGAGCCCTGGTGCTGGACGCCATGTACGCAGCTCGTGAGCCCTGGTGCTGGGACGCCATGTACGCAGCCCATGAGCCCTGGTGCTGGACGCCATGTACGCAGCCCATGAGCCCTGGTGCTGGACGCCATGTACGCAGCCCGTGAGCCCTGGTGCTGGGATGCCATGTACGCAGCCCGTGAGCCCTGGTGCTGGGATGCCATGTACGCAGCCCGTGAGCCCTGGTGCTGGACGCCATGTACGCAGCCCGTGAGCCCTGGTGCTGGACGCCATGTACGCAGCCCATGAGCCCTGGTGCTGGACGCCATGTATGCAGCCCGTGAGCCCTGGTGCTGGGACGCCATGCATGCAGCCCGTGAGCCCTGGTGCTGGGACGCCATGTATGCAGCCCATGAGCCCTGGTGCTGGGACGCCATGTACGAAGCCCATGAGCCCTGGTGCTGGAACGCCATGTACGCAGCCCATGAGCCCTGGTGCTGGGATGCCATGTACGCAGCCCATGAGCCCTGGTGCTGGGACGCCATGTACGCAGCCCATGAGCCCTGGTGCTGGGACGCCATGTACGCAGCCCATGAGCCCTGGTGCTGGACGCCATGTACGCAGCCCATGAGCCCTGGTGCTGGACGCCATGTATGCAGCCCGTGAGCCCTGGTGCTGGGACGCCATGTATGCAGCCCGTGAGCCCTGGTGCTGGACGCCATGTATGCAGCCCGTGAGCCCTGGTGCTGGGACGCCATGTATGCAGCCCGTGAGCCCTGGTGCTGGGATGCCATGTACGCAGCCCGTGAGCCCTGGTGCTGGACGCCATGTACGCAGCCCATGAGCCCTGGTGCTGGACGCCAAGTACGCAGCCCATGAGCCCTGGTGCTGGACGCCATGTATGCAGCCCGTGAGCCCTGGTGCTGGGACGCCATGTATGCAGCCCGTGAGCCCTGGGGAACACTGATCACTGCCTGATCCACCTGGGGGAGCCTGGGGAAAAAGACGATTGCTGTTCAGCCGACAAAACAGTAAGATAGATTTTTAACTTCAGTATTGCCTTTTTGTCTCCCTTCCAAACTATTTAACACAGGAGAATATAGATTTAAATTTGCTTTTTTTGCCTAACAGTTACTCTTTAAGGTAATAAAATTTGTGGATGACACAACAATCATCGGTCTCATCGACAACAACGGAGAATATCGCAGCGAGATCAAGAGGATCTGCAATTGGTGCGGAGACAACAAGCTCGTCCTCAATACGGCAAAAACTGCGGAACTAACTGTGCACTTCAGGAAACATCCTTCCACCCAGTCCTCATCGGTAAGACCGAAGTCTCCAGGGTTCCTGGACACAACCTTAGCCAACAACCTAAGATGGGGAAGAATACCGCCAGAATTTAAATGAAGGCAAAGGCAAGACTATTCTTTCTGCGGCAACTGAAAAAATGTGGTATGGCACGAGAGTTGCTGACCAGATTTTACACCTCCACTATTGAGTCCATACTTTGCTTTGCTGTCATTGTCCAGTGTGCGGATGCAACTGCTAGTGACAAAAACAAACGCCAGAGAGTTTTCAGCTCTGCAGAGAAGATCATCAGATCACCCCTGCCACCTCATGACCTCCTCTACACTGCCAGATTCAGGTCAAGGGCCACTAGGATTTTGCACGACCCATCCCACCCAGGCAGTCACCTCTTCGAGCTCCTGCTATCGGGTCGCCGTTACAGAACCATCCCCTCCAGAACCTCCAGGTGCTTCTTCCCCCAAATACCCAGATATCCGATCCGGGTCGGATATCCGATTTCAAAATTTTCCAATCCGGATTGGATATCCAACCTCAGTATCCGGGCGGATTCGGATATCCGGACAGAAAAAACGGAAGTGCCCTTTAAATTGCTTTAAAACATTTTTTTTAGGGTAAACGAGGCATGTAGCATCATTATTTTTTAAAGGGGAAAGCTAATTGATAATGTGGGGACCTAAAATTCCCCCCCCCCCCCCCAAAAAAAAATGGCTGTCAATTAATATTAGGCCTAGGTTCCAGACAGCGGTTGTGCAGCCCACATTGTGTCCAAAGTCCAACCGCACAACTGGGACATGACTGTTTTTAGCCAAGACACCTCCAAACAATTACGCAGCAATTGTGTTTTGGGTTTAATATAGGTGGTATCAGTGGCCTGTGGCACCCTGGCCTGGTGGTGGGAGCTGCACAGGCAGCAGGAGCAGGGCAATGCAGCAGCAGCAGGTGTAACGTCTACCAGGAGCATCCCGGACATGGCACGTGGCCTGTGGCACCCTGGCGGTGGGAGCTGCACAGGCAGCAGGAGCAGGGCAATGCAGCAGCAGCAGGTGTAACGTGTGCCAGGAGCATGCCGGACGTGGCACGTGCCAAGTGCCAATCAGACAGCAGAGGAGAAGACACTAGTGCACACTAACTGTCACACTGCCACTGCTCACAACACAGCAGTTCTGTAGAAAGCTAACACAGTAGTACTACTACTCTAACAACTACTAGCACACTGACTGCAGTACTACAGTACTAACTACACAATAACACAGTAATCCTATTCCCTAACCTATACTGTAGCTAGCTAAAGCTAATAGCTGGCCAGCAGACAGCAGCTAGCCTGGTCTGTGCACAGCACACACACAGACACATAGCAGCTGTCTGCAGCACAGCACACACTCTGACTGTCACACAATGACATCAAGCTAATTAACGATTTAACAATAGTGTAGTGATAGTGAAGGGGTTAATCACTGAACAGCTTTATCACTGTGTACAGCCCTTCCTAGGCTAGCAGCACTGGAGCACACACTCTGACTGTCACACAATGAAATCAATCAAGCTAATTAACGATTTAACAATAGTGTAGTGATAGTGAAGGGGTTAATCACTGAACAGCTTTAGGTGTATCACTGTATACAGCCCTTGCTAGTCCAGCAGCACTGGAGCATGTCTCTCAGTGAGCGTTCACAAGCAAGGGACGATAAGTCTCATCATGGCAGCCCTCTTTATTATACAGGGGAGGGGCAGGCCAGTGTTCCTTCCTGTGATTGGGTGCCAGGGCTTAGGCTGGGAGCCCTCTGATTGGCTCAATGAGCTCAGGTGGGGCTGGCCAGTGTTCCCCTCTGTGATTGGTTGCTAGGGCTTCTGTTGGGAGCCCTCTGATTGGCTCCAGGACGTCAACTCCTTAGTTACAGTATTACCGATCCGGATATCCGCAATATCCGCGTTATGCGCCCAAATATCCGCAGATAGCTATCTGGATTTCTACAGAAATCCGGAATCCGAATCCGATGAAAAATGGCCGGATATCCGGGTTATCTGGATGAGCAGTACTGGTCCTGTGTGAGAATTGGGGGTCCTGTATAGGAATTGAGGGTCCTGTGTAGGAATTGGGGGCCCTGTATAGGAATTGAGGGTCCTGTGTAGGAATTGGGGGGTCCTGTGTGAGAACTGGGGGTCCCGTGTGAGAATTGAGGGTCCTGTGTAGGTATTGGGGGTCCTGTATAGGAATTGAGGGTCCTATGTAGGAATTGGGGGCCCTGTATAGGAATTGGGGGTCCTGTGTGAGAATTGTGAGTCCGGTATAGGAATTGGGACTCCTGTGTGAGAACTGGGGGATTGGGGTCCCGTGTGAGAATTGGGAGTACTGTATAGGAATTGAGGGTCCTGTATAGGAATTGGGGGTCCTGTGTGTGAGAATTGGGGGTCCTGTGTGGGAATTGGGGGTCCTGTGTGTGAGTATTGGGGGTCCTGTTTGAGAATTGGGGGTCCTGTGTGAGAATTGGGAGTCCTGTGTGAGAACTGGGGGTCTTGTATAGGAATTGAGGGTCCTGTATAGGAATTGGGGGTCCTGTGTGTGAGTATTGGGGGTCCTGTTTGAGAATTGGGGGTCCTGTGTGTGAGAATTGGGGGTCCTGTGTGTGAGAATTGGGGGTCCTGTGTGTGAGAATTGGGGGTCCTGTATAGGAGTTGAGGGTCTGTACCGGTTATTGGGGTAGGAGTTGAGGGTCCTGTGTGGGAATATATAGACACAAGATGGCGCCGTAAGAGGCAGCCATGGACACATGGCTCCCGACACCTTTTCAGTTTTAGTTACATTTTAGTTACTTTAGTGTAGTCTTTTTGTTTTTTAGTTTAGTTTTAGTCTTTGTTTTTTTGTACTTAGTTACTTTAGTTACTTTTTCGTAGTGATAGTTTTTAACCCAGCTTGCCTGCTCCTGCTTCCCAGGCGTGGGTACACGCAACCGTCCGCCGCACAGAAGACCCTGAGCCCAAAGCATCCGTCCAAACTGCTGCATCAGGCGAAAACTACCTGCCCTGTTCCTGGCCGGATCATGGCTGTTGCTCTCACAGGTCAGCCCCAGCTCCGGGATCCAGCATCCGTCCAGCCAGCTGCACAAGGGAAAAGCCTCCTGACATCGGAGACCGACGACCGCTGCCCCCACAGACCAGCCCCAGCTGCACGGCCCAAGAGCTCCTCCTGCCACCGCCGAAGCTGCTCAGAGCGTGTTTCATCCCAGGAGACCACCCGCATGCTGGACCCACCACTGCCGGCTACTGCTAGGAGGCTCCGCCACTGCTAAGGGGAACATCCATCAGTGCCCTCCAGTTCTAGGCAAAGTCTCTCTGCACTCCGTCCACGTGGCTTGCTCCGGCCTACCCCCTCCTACATGTGCTCAGCCGGGACCTGAACTACACAGAGCAGCAAGGCAGACCACCAGGTACGCTGCCCCACAGCACTCAGTCCTGCTTCAACATCTGTGAGACCTGGCTGCTGGTGCCAACACTGGGTGAGTGATGCTGATATCAGCAGCCAGAAAATTGTAGAGGCTGATTGATGCCTCCTCCAACTGTGTGCCTTCTCCAGCTTAGTGTGTGTTACCCCATTGCATTCCACGAACTGTTAATGCACACCTGCTCCACCAGAACTGTTTTAACACCAGCACCTTAATCTGTGAGACTTCTGCCACACCACAAACTGACACTGTGTAACTGTCCCCTTAGATCTGTTCCATTCCAGTTCCTTAACCTGTCCTAGGGGTCACGTTGTACTATGTATATTGACTTGAAACGATGACTCTGAGCAGTTTGCACAGAGTGTTGTCCCGCAACACTTGATGCCCCGCATGGCACTGCAACATCTTGATGCCCCATCCCAAGCCCTTCCCTCCCAGTGCTCCATCACCTACACAAAAGCAGATCTTTCGAAATGGGAGACCAAGGCCCAGGCACTGCCCCTGTGGGACAACGTCTGGACCCACATTAATCATTGGCACTGCAGCAGAAGGTAGCGGCCTAGAGGGAGGAGAGCGGGCGCTAATGTAAGACTCAAAAGGAAAGGTCTGAGGTCGCCCATCCCAGCCATTCTGCTAGCGAACGTTCGCTCCCTCCCGAACAAGCTGGATGAGCTGCTACTACTTCTTGGCAATAAACCCTCGCTAGAAGGCAGCTCCCCTGTACTCTGCTTCACTGAGACCTGGCTAAGTAATACCATCCCTGACAACTTCCTCAACCTACCGGGCTTCAATCGTTTCCGCACAGACCGTGACCACTCTCTCTCAGGGAAAAGTAAGGGCGGTGGAATCTGCTTTTACATAAACACCACTTGGTGCTCAAACACAACCATTCTGCAGAGTTGCTGCTCTCCAGATATCGAGTTTCTATTCAATAACTGCAGGCCTCAGTATTCGCCAAGGGAGTTCACCTCCTATGTCCTCGCAGGTGTTTACATCCACCCAGATGCGGACATCAAGAATGCCCTGCGTATACTCAACCTGCAGTCAAACAACTCACGGGAGGTCTGGAAAGGCCTCAGGGCAGCCACCAACTTCAAGCCCCCTCCTCAACTTACACCTCCTAGCATCGCCCTAGCTGAGGAGCTCAACAAATTCTATTGCAGGTTTGAGCACCAACCCACCCACTGCGTGAACCTAGCACCCACATCCCCACCCAGGGAGCTTCGCCCCACCTCATCTCTTCATGCTGTCACTGCCCCCCTGGCACCGGAAATAGTCAGTGAGGCTGAGGTGCTACGGCACCTCCAGAAGCTTAACCCCAGGAAGGCTTCAGGCCCAGACGGCATATCACCCACCTATCTGAAAACCTGTGCAAGACAGCTAGCCTCGATCCTCACCTCCATCTTCAGTAAATCCATGTCACTGGGCATGGTCCCCTCCTGCCTCAAAAAAGCTGACATCATTCCAATCCCCAAGAAGCCAGGAGTCACAGACCTAAACAACTACAGACCTGTTGCCCTAACTCCTATCATCATGAAGACCTTTGAAAGACTGGTTCTCTCCTATCTGAAGGGTCACACCGCCACCATACTGGACCCCCTGCAGTTTGCGTACAGGGTCAACCGGTCCGTGGAGGACGCTATAAATATCAGCCTAGCCCACATCACAGAACATCTAGACAATCCCAACACTTATGCCAGGATCCTGCTCCTGGACTTCAGCTCCGCTTTCAACACCATATGTCCGATCATCCTGTATGAAAACCTAGCACAACTTGGTGTTGACCTCACTCTGTGCACCTGGATCAAGGATTTCCTTACCAACAGGTCGCAGCTAGTGAGAATTGGTGGCTGCTCCTCCAGTGTAAGAATCACCAACACAGGCGCCCCACAAGGGTCTGTGCTGTCGCCTATTCTGTTCTCCCTGTACACAAACAGTTGTTCCTCATCCACTGACTCTGTCAAAGTCATCAAGTTTGCGGATGACACCACCATCCTAGGGCTCATTGGAGAGGACGGGGAACACGAGTATCGCAGGGAGGTCGAGCGGATCCATAGGTGGTGCAAGGATAACAAGCTCGTACTAAATACGGCGAAAACGGCGGAACTGATTGCTGACTTTAGAAGGAATGCTCCGTCTCCCAGTCCGGTCTTCATCGATGGTACTGAGGTCTCCAGGGTACACAGCGCTCGGTTCCTGGGAACTACCATCACTGACAACTTGAAGTGGTATGTAAACACCTCTGTTACTCAAAGAAAATCCCAGCAGAGGCTGTTCTTTCTCAGGCAGCTGAGAAAGTTTGGAATGCCGTGGGAGCTAATGACTAGTTTCTACACTGCCACCATTGAGTCTGTCCTCTGCTCCTCCATCATTGTCTGGTACTCGGGGGCAAATGCAAAGGACAGGCATAAACTGCAGAGGGTAATCAGTGCTGCTGAGAGGATCATCGGGTCACCCCTACCCCATCTGGACGTCCTCCACACATCTAGAATGATGTCCAGGGCCAACAGGATTACCCAAGACCCTTCCCACCACGGTAGGCGCTTCTTCAACCTCCTGCCCTTAGGTCGTCGCTATAGGACCATTCGCACCAAAACCACCAGGCGTAGAAACACCTTCTTCCCCCAAGAGGTCCTCCTGCTCAACTCGAGGCACTCTACCAAATGGCATTCCGTAATCCCCCTTAGCTGCCCCAATGGACAAGAGTCTTTAAGTAGGCTGTCCCCTGCTGGCAGCATTGCACTGTATGCTACATATCATATTTGCTTCGCACAATGGACTTGCCTAATTGTACTATGTGTTGTTGCTATCGTTAGTCAAGTTGTTGTTATTGTTGCTCTGTAGCTATTACTCTATACCATATTGATGTGATTCATTTGCACTACCTGTACTTTGCTTTAAACAGCCATGCGTCTACAAATAATTCCGGGCGTGGCGTGTGCCGCATTTAGCGAATAAAGTTGAATCTGATTCTGAATTGAGGATCTGTACTGGTTATTGGGGTAGGAGTTGAGGGTCCTGTGTGGGAATTGAGGGTCCTGTATGGGAATTGAGGATCTGTACATGTTATTGTATAGGAGTTGGGGGTCCTGTGTGAAGATTGGGGGTGTTGTATAGGAATTGGAGGTCCTGTGTGGGAATTAGGGGTCCTGTGTGAGAATTGGGGGTGTTGTATAGGAATTGGGGGTCTTGTATAGGAATTGGAGGTCCTGTGTGGGAATTGGGGGTCCTGTGTGAAAATTGGGGGTCCTCTATAGGGATTGAGGGTCCTGTGTGAGAATTGGGGGTCCTGTGTGAGAATTGGGGGTCCTGTATAGGGATTGGGGGTCCTGTGTGAGAATTAAGGGTCCTGTGTGAGAATTGGGGGTCCTGTGTGAGGATTGAGGGTCCTGTGTGAGAATTGGGGGGTCTGTATAGGGATTGAGGGTCCTGTGTGAGAATTGGGGGTCCTGTGTGAGGATTGGGGGTCCTGTATAGGAGTTGAGGGATATGTGTGGGAATTGAGGGTCCTGTGTGAGAATTGGGGGTCCTGTGTGAGGATTGAGGGTCCTGTGTGAGAATTGGGGGTCCTGTGTGAGGATTGAGGGTCCTGTGTGAGAATTGGGGGTCCTGTATAGGGATTGGGGGTCCTGTGTGAGAATTGAGGGTCCTGTGTGAGAATTGGGGGTCCTGTGTGAGAATTGGGGGTCCTGTATAGGAGTTGAGGGATATGTGTGGGAATTGAGGGTACTGTGTGAGAATTGGGGGTCCTGTGTGAGGATTGAGGGTCCTGTGTGAGAATTGGGGGTCCTGTATAGGAGTTGAGGGATATGTGTGGGAATTGAGGGTCCTGTGTGAGAATTGGGGGTCCTGTGTGAGGATTGAGGGTCCAGTGTGAGGATTGAGGGTCCTGTGTGAGAATTGGGGGTCCTGTGTGAGGATTGAGGGTCCTGTGTGAGAATTGGAGGTCCTGTATAGGAGTTGAGGGATATGTGTGGGAATTGGAGGTCCTGTGTGAGAATTGGGGGTCCTGTGTGAGAATTGGGGGTCCTGTGTGAGGGTTGAGGGTCCTGTGTGAGAATTGGGGGTCCTGTGTGAGGATTGAGGGTCCTGTGTGAGAATTGGGGGTCCTGTGTGAGGATTGGGGGTCCTGTATAGGAGTTAAGGGATATGTGTAGGAAGTGAGGGTCCTGTGTGAGAATTGGGGGTCCTGTGTGAGAATTGGGGGTCCTGTGTGAGGATTGAGGGTCCTGTGTGAGAATTGGGGGTCCTGTATAGGAGTTGAGGGATATGTGTAGGAATTGAGGGTCTGTACTGGCTATTGGGGCAGGGTTGGGGGTCCTGTGTAGGATTTGGGGGGGTCCTGAGTGGTGGGCGAGTGATTGGCTGTATTACGCAGTTTGGCCGCCAGGTGTCCTCAGTTCTCGCTCACGTCATGGATGTATTGCGCATGCGTGGTGGGATGAAACTGAAACCCTCCGATTACGGCGACAGCTGTTCTCTGACGTCACTGGCGTGTCTCCATGGAGACAAGGCATCAGTGCGCGCGTCAGAGGTCTCGGTCTCCCGGCAACGGGGCGGAGTCCTGCGGAGTTTGACGGCAGTGTGACGCTAATGGGGCGGGGCTATAGAGGTGAGGGAGTCTGGGGACACGTGACGTCCTGAGAGAGGCATGAGGCGGCCGAACACCCGAATACACCCGAGCAGCGAGCTGCGGAGCGCCTGACCGGCAGGTAACCCCCCAATATACCCCTCTGTACCCCCCAATCCTCCTCTAATACCACCTGTATCCCCAATATATCTCTGTGTACCCCCCAATATACATCCCTCCCCCCCCCCTTATATCACTGGTATCCCTCTCTATATCCTCTATGTACCCCCCTAACCCTCTGTGTACCCCCCAATATACATCCCTTTCCCCCCTCTATACCCCCCTATATCACCTGTATCCCTCCATATATACACCCCTGACTGCCAGATACACCCGAGCAGCGGAGCGCCCGACCGGCAGGTAACCCCCCAATATACCCCTCTGTACCCCCCAATCCTCCTCTAATACCACCTGTATCCCCAATATATCTCTGTGTACCCCCCAATATACATCCCTCCCCCCTCTATACCCCCCAATCCTCCCCTATATCACCTGTATCCCCAATATACCTCTATGTACCTCTCCCCTCCCTCTGTGTGCCCCCAATCCTCCCCCTATACCCCCCTATATCACCTGTATCCCTCCATATATACCCCCCTGACTGCCAGATATACCCGAGCAGCGAGCTGCGGAGCGCCTGACCGACAGGTAACCCCCCAATATACATCCCTTCCCCCCCCTCTATACCCCCCTATATCACCTGTATCCCTCTATATCCTCTATGTACCCTCCATATCCCCTCTGTATACCTCCCTCCCCCTCTGTACCCCTCTATATCCCTCCATATATACCCCTCTGACTGCCTGATACACCCGAGCTGCGGAGCGCCCGACCGACAGGTAACCCCCCAATATACGCCTCTGTACCCCCCAATCCTCCTCTAATACCACCTGTATCCCCAATATATCTCTGTGTACCCCCCAATATACATCCCTCCCCCCCCCCCTTATATCACTGGTATCCCTCTCTATATCCTCTATGTACCCCCCTCTATAGCCACCTAACCCTCTGTGTACCCTCCAATCCACCTCTATACACCCCCCAATATATCCCTCTATGTACTGTACCCCCCTCATCCTCCCCCCTATACCCCCCTATATCACCTGTATCCCTCCATATATACCCCCCTGACTGCCAGATACACCCGAGCAGCGAGCTGCGGAGCGCCCGACCGATAGCCTCCCCTATACACCCCCCCCCCCCTCTCTATGCACCTCATATACCTCCCTACCCCCTCACTTCCCTCCTCTTCTCTGCCCACTTATATCACCTGTACCCCTCTATATCGACTCTGTACCTCCTTATATACCTCCCTGACTGCCTGATACACCCAAGCAGCGAGCTGCGGAGCGCCCGACCGACAAGTTACCCCCCAATAGCCTCCCCTATACACCCCCCTCTGTATACCTCCCCCCCCCCCCTATATACCCCTATTGCTGACCCCTCCCCCCACCTCCTGTTCCTTGTGCTGCACGTTGCTGAGACCATTGTTGTTGTTTGCAGGATGGTAGTTTTGAAGGACAGTTGTGCTGCGGGCAGCGCCCCCCGAAGGCCGCTGCGGGTTGGCTTTTATGACATTGAAGGAACTCTGGGAAAAGGAAACTTTGCAGTGGTGAAGCTTGCTCGTCATCGTGTCACCAATACTCAGGTGAGAGCGCCAGGAGAGCCGCAGGGTGTGGGTAGAGGTATTGTGGAGGGCTGGTGTTAGGGTGGAGAGGTCATGGTGGGTAGGACGTCCATAGGGTGTGGGTAGAGGTATTGTGGAGGGCTGGTGTTAGGGTGGAGAGGTCATGGTGTGTAGGACGACCATAGGGTGTGGGCAGAGGTATTATGGAGGGCTGGTGTTAGGGTGGAGAGGTCATGGTGGGTAGGACGACCATAGGGTGTGGGTAGAGGTATTGTGGAGGGCTGGTGTTAGGGTGGAGAGGTCATGGTGGGTAGGACGTCCATAGGGTGTGGGTAGAGGTATTGTGGAGGGCTTGTGTTAGGGTGGAGAGGTCATGGTGGGTAGGACGACCATAGGGTGTGGGCAGAGGTATTGTGGAGGGCTTGTGTTAGGGTGGAGAGGTCATGGTGGGTAGGACGACCATAGGGTGTGGGTAGAGGTATTATGGAGGTCTGGTGTTAGGGTAGAGAGGTCATGGTGTGTAGGGCAACCATAGGGTGTGGGTAGAGGTATTGTGGAGGGCTGGTGTTAGGGTGGAGAGGTCATGGTGCGTAGGACGACCATAGGGTGTGGGTAGAGGTATTGTGGAGGGCTGGTGTTAGGGTGGAGAGGTCATGGTGGGTAGGACGACCATAGGGTGTAGGTAGAGGTATTGTGGAGGGCTGGTGTTAGGGTGGAGATGTCATGGTGGGTAGGATGACCATAGGGTGTGGGTAGAGGTATTGTGGAGGGCTGGTGTTAGGGTAGAGAGGTCATGGTGGGTAGGACGACCATAGGGTGTGGGTAGAGGTATTATGGAGGGCTGGTGTTAGGGTGGAGAGGTCATGGTGGGTAGGACAATCATAGGGTGTGGGTAGAGGTATTATGGAGGGCTGGTGTTAGGGTGGAGAGGTCATGGTGGGTAGGACGTCCATAGGGCGTGGGTAGAGGTATTATGGAGGGCTGGTGTTAGGGTAGAGAGGTCATGGTGGGTAGGACGACCATAGGGCGTGGGTAGAGGTATTGTGGAGGGCTGGTGTTAGGGTGGAGAGGTCATGGTGTGTAGGACGACCATAGGGCGTGGGTAGAGGTATTATGGAGGGCTGGTGTTAGGGTAGAGAGGTCATGGTGGGTAGGACGACCATAGGGCGTGGGTAGAGGTATTGTGGAGGGCTGGTGTTAGGGTGGAGAGGTCATGGTGTGTAGGACGACCATAGGGCGTGGGTAGAGGTATTATGGAGGGCTGGTGTTAGGGTGGAGAGGTCATGGTGTGTAGGACGACCATAGGGCGTGGGTAGAGGTATTGTGGAGGGCTGGTGTTAGGGTAGTGGGGTCATGGTGGGTAGGACGACCATAGGGTGTGGGAAGAGGTATTGTGGAGGGTTGGTGTTAGGGTAGAGAGGTCATGGTGGGTAGGACAACCATAGGGTGTGGGTAGAGGTATTGTGGAGGGCTGGTGTTAGGGTGGAGAGGTCATGGTGGGTAGGACGACCATAGGGTGTGGGTAGAGGTATTGTGGAGGGCTGGTGTTGGGGTAGAGAGGTCATGGTGGGTAGGACGTCCATAGGGTGTGGGTAGAGGTATTATGGAGGGCTGGTGTTAGGGTAGAGAGGTCATGGTGGGTAGGACGTCCATAGGGTGTGGGTAGAGGTATTGTGGAGGGCTGGTGTTAGGGTAGAGATGTCATGGTGGGTAGGACGTCCATAGGGTGTGGGTAGAGGTATTGTGGAGGGCTGGTGTTAGGGTGGAGAGGTCATGGTGGGTAGGACGTCCATAGGGTGTGGGTAGAGGTATTGTGGAGGGCTGGTGTTAGGGTGGAGAGGTCATGGTGTGTAGGACGACCATAGGGTGTGGGCAGAGGTATTATGGAGGGCTGGTGTTAGGGTGGAGAGGTCATGGTGGGTAGGACGACCATAGGGTGTGGGTAGAGGTATTGTGGAGGGCTGGTGTTAGGGTGGAGAGGTCATGGTGGGTAGGACGTCCATAGGGTGTGGGTAGAGGTATTGTGGAGGGCTTGTGTTAGGGTGGAGAGGTCATGGTGGGTAGGACGACCATAGGGTGTGGGCAGAGGTATTGTGGAGGGCTTGTGTTAGGGTGGAGAGGTCATGGTGGGTAGGACGACCATAGGGTGTGGGTAGAGGTATTATGGAGGTCTGGTGTTAGGGTAGAGAGGTCATGGTGTGTAGGGCAACCATAGGGTGTGGGTAGAGGTATTGTGGAGGGCTGGTGTTAGGGTAGAGATGTCATGGTGTGTAGGGCAACCATAGGGTGTGGGTAGAGGTATTATGGAGGGCTGGTGTTAGGGTGGAGAGGTCATGGTGGGTAGGACGTCCATAGGGCGTGGGTAGAGGTATTATGGAGGTCTGGTGTTAGGGTAGAGAGGTCATGGTGTGTAGGGCAACCATAGGGTGTGGGTAGAGGTATTATGGAGGTCTGGTGTTAGGGTAGAGAGGTCATGGTGTGTAGGGCAACCATAGGGTGTGGGTAGAGGTATTATGGAGGGCTGGTGTTAGGGTGGAGAGGTCATGGTGGGTAGGACGTCCATAGGGCGTGGGTAGAGGTATTATGGAGGGCTGGTGTTAGGGTAGAGAGGTCATGGTGGGTAGGACGACCATAGGGCGTGGGTAGAGGTATTGTGGAGGGCTGGTGTTAGGGTGGAGAGGTCATGGTGTGTAGGACGACCATAGGGCGTGGGTAGAGGTATTATGGAGGGCTGGTGTTAGGGTAGAGAGGTCATGGTGGGTAGGAGGACCATAGGGCGTGGGTAGAGGTATTGTGGAGGGCTGGTGTTAGGGTGGAGAGGTCATGGTGTGTAGGACGACCATAGGGCGTGGGTAGAGGTATTATGGAGGGCTGGTGTTAGGGTGGAGAGGTCATGGTGTGTAGGACGACCATAGGGCGTGGGTAGAGGTATTGTGGAGGGCTGGTGTTAGGGTAGTGGGGTCATGGTGGGTAGGACGACCATAGGGTGTGGGAAGAGGTATTGTGGAGGGTTGGTGTTAGGGTAGAGAGGTCATGGTGGGTAGGACAACCATAGGGTGTGGGTAGAGGTATTGTGGAGGGCTGGTGTTAGGGTGGAGAGGTCATGGTGGGTAGGACGACCATAGGGTGTGGGTAGAGGTATTGTGGAGGGCTGGTGTTGGGGTAGAGAGGTCATGGTGGGTAGGACGTCCATAGGGTGTGGGTAGAGGTATTATGGAGGGCTGGTGTTAGGGTAGAGAGGTCATGGTGGGTAGGACGTCCATAGGGTGTGGGTAGAGGTATTGTGGAGGGCTGGTGTTAGGGTAGAGATGTCATGGTGGGTAGGACGTCCATAGGGTGTGGGTAGAGGTATTATGGAGGGCTGGTGTTAGGGTGGAGAGGTCATGGTGTGTAGGACGACCATAGTGTGTGGGTAGAGGTATTGTGGAGGGCTGGTGTTAGGGTAGTGGGGTCATGGTGGGTAGGACGACCATAGGGTGTGGGTAGAGGTATTGTGGAGGGCTGGTGTTAGGGTGGAGAGGTCATGGTGGGTAGGACAACGATAGGGTGTGGGTAGGGGTATTGTGGAGGGCTGGTGTTAGGGTGGAGAGGTCATGGTGGGTAGGACGACCATAGGGTGTGGGTAGAGGTATTGTGGAGGGCTGGTGTTAGGGTAGAGAGGTCATGGTGGGTAGGACCACCATAGGGTGTGGGTAGAGGTATTGTGGAAGGCTGGTGTTAGGGTAGAGAGGTCATGGTGTGTAGGACAACAATAGGGTGTGGGTAGAGGTATTGTGGAGGGCTGGTGTTAGGGTGGAGAGGTCATGGTGGGTAGGACAACCATAGGGTGTGGGTAGAGGTATTGTGGAGGGCTGGTGTTAGGGTAGAGAGGTCATGGTGTGTAGGACAACCATAGGGTGTGGGTAGAGGTATTGTGGAGGGCTGGTGTTAGGGTGGAGAGGTCATGGTGGGTAGGGCAACCATAGGGTGTGGGTAGAGGTATTGTGGAGGGCTGGTGTTAGGGTTCAGAGGTCATGGTGGGTAGGACAACCATAGGGTGTGGGTAGAGGTATTATGGAGGGCTGGTGTTAGGGTGGAGAGGTCATGGTGGGTAGGACGACCATAGGGTGTGGGTAGAGGTATTGTGGAGGGCTGGTGTTAGGGTAGTGGGGTCATGGTGGGTAGGACGACCATAGGGTGTGGGTAGAGGTATTGTGGAGGGCTGGTGTTAGGGTGGAGAGGTCATGGTGTGTAGGACAACCATAGGGTGTGGGTAGAGGTATTGTGGAGGGCTGGTGTTAGGGTGGAGAGGTCATGGTGGGTAGGGCAACCATAGGGTGTGGGTAGAGGTATTGTGGAGGGCTGGTGTTAGGGTTCAGAGGTCATGGTGGGTAGGACAACCATAGGGTGTGGGTAGAGGTATTATGGAGGGCTGGTGTTAGGGTGGAGAGGTCATGGTGGGTAGGACGACCATAGGGTGTGGGTAGAGGTATTGTGGAGGGCTGGTGTTAGGGTAGTGGGGTCATGGTGGGTAGGACGACCATAGGGTGTGGGTAGAGGTATTGTGGAGGGCTGGTGTTAGGGTGGAGAGGTCATGGTGTGTAGGACGACCATAGGGTGTGGGTAGAGGTATTATGGAGGGCTGGTGTTAGGGTGGAGAGGTCATGGTGGGTAGGGCAACCATAGGGTGTGGGTAGAGGTATTGTGGAGGGCTGGTGTTAGGGTGGAGAGGTCATGGTGGGTAGGACGACCATAGGGTGTGGGTAGAGGTATTGTAGAGGGCTGGTTTTAGGGTAGAGAGGTCATGGTGGGTAGGGCAATCATAGGATGTGGGTTACAGAGATTAAAGGAGAGAGAACTATAAGGTGTGGGTTGGAGTCTTGGGAGATCTAGTTTTGGGATTGATATGGTAGATAGGAGGACCTCAGGGTGTAGGGTGGAGGCATTGTGATTGTCAAGCTTTGGAGTAGAGGATATGGTGGGTTGAACCATAGGGTGTGGGGTTCAGTTATTGCAGGAGGTCCTCTTTTGGGATACAGAGGTGTCGGTAGGGAAACCATGGGGTGGGGGTGCACATTTTGTGATGGGTGACTTGAGAAGTAAAGGTTGGAGAAGCATTACACTGGATTAGAGGTATTTTGAGGGAGTGCTCCGGTGCGGTGATGTTCTGGGATACACATTTAGGGATCGTAGCTGGGCGTTGTTTGTTTCGGGCTACATACACACACTAGATATTAATCTGCTGTGAGTAGAGGGGTCCGTTCATACTGCTTACAGTCATTAGGGGTTCGGATTGGTAAATGACTGATAACCTCCATTGTAGACCCAGAGAAGTGCAGCTCCACAGAGACGAGCACTGAGAGCAGTGTGTCCATCCAATGCATCCTCAGAAATGACTGATCTCTCCAGGGGAGCGTTATTGGCAGTGTGTAGAGGCTGGTCAGGGGGTGTTGGGAGCTCAGCTTCTCTGCTTCTCTCTACCAGTTATGTGGAGATCACACTGTTAAATTTACAGCATTTTCCAATAGTTGATAGTCCTCAATATCTTTCTTCAGGTTGCAATTAAGATTATCGACAAAACTCGGTTGGACCGAACCAACTTGGAGAAGATCTATCGAGAAGTTCAGATTATGAAGCGATTGCGTCATCCAAACGTCATCCGCCTTTATCAGGTGAGAGTAAACCTTCTTCGTGTGAATGCCACCTCCTTCTCGCCACCCCCTCTGTCAGGTGGTCATTCCCTCCCAGGCACAGCCGCCTCCCACATATATGACCCCCTCCTTCTCACCACCCCCTCTGTCAGGTGGTCATTCCTCCTAGGCACAGCCGCCTCCCACGTATATGACCGCCTCCTTCCCTCCACCCCCTCTGTCAGGTGGTCATTCCTCCTAGGCACAGCCGCCTCCCACGTATATGACCGCCTCCTTCCCACCACCCCCTCTGTCAGGTGGTCATTCCTCCTAGGCACAGCCGCCTCCCACGTATATATGACCGCCTCCTTCCCACCACCCCCTCTGTCAGGTGGTCATTCCCTCCCAGGCACAGCCGCCTCCCACGTATATGACCGCCTCTTCTTTACATCACCTCTGATGCGTCCAGTGACCACCCTCTCATGGTCTTCCTTCTATAAGTCACCCTTCTTTGTCTTGGGTCACCTCGTTAGCTGTAGCTCCGGCTCCCCACCTTCTGGCATCCAAACGTTGCCATCAACTGACGATTCTTATTGCCTGCAGGTGATGGAGACCCGGGACATGATCTATATCGTTACTGAATATGCCAAGAATGGAGAGCTATTTGGTAAGTGTTTCTGACTATATTCTTCCAACATCTGACCACCACTCAGTTCCAATGTCTTGCCTGTTTATAGAGACACAATGAGGACCACATTCCCACCAGTTCTGGTCCCCAATGTCCTCTCTGACCCCCATTCTCTCTTACAATAGTAAGCAACTTCTTCAATTATTGTCACCAGTACCAGTCCTCAGCCCCCCCCCCCCAGACTCCTTACTACCCCCCATTGTCCCCAGGACCAGTCCTCAGCCCCCCCCCCCCCCCAGACTCCTTACTACCCCCCATTGTCACCAGGACCAGTCCTCAGCCCCCCCCCCCCCCCAGACTCCTTACTACCCCCCATTGTCCCCAGGACCAGTCCTCAGCCCCCCCCCCAGACTCCTTACTACCCCCCATTGTCCCCAGGACCAGTCCTCAGCCCCCCCCCCCCAGACTCCTTACTACCCCCCATTGTCCCCAGGACCAGTCCTCAGCCCCCCCCCCCAGACTCCTTACTACCCCCCATTGTCACCAGGACCAGTCCTCAGCCCCCCCCCCCAGACTCCTTACTACCCCCCATTGTCCCCAGGACCAGTCCTCAGCCCCCCCCCCCCCCAGACTCCTTACTACCCCCCATTGTCACCAGGACCAGTCCTCAGCCCCCCCCCCCCCCAATTCACACCAGTATCAGTCCTCAGACTGCTTATTGTCCCCAGTTTTTCTTCCCCAGTCACATATAGACTAAGGCTGTTTGTCCTGTAGATTATCTGACGGAACGCGGGCGGCTGACAGAAGACGAGGCGCGGCTGAAGTTCCTGCAGATCTTGACAGCAGTGGAGTATTGTCATTCACAGAATGTTGTTCACCGAGACCTGAAGACTGAAAATCTTCTGCTGGGCGAGGACATGTGCGTCAAGCTGGCCGGTCAGTGTCATATCTCGTGTTCTGTGGTCTTAGAGTGTAAGCTCCTGTGCTTATAGCTGTGACTAATGATCATCATCTTTATATCAAATCAGATTTTGGATTTGGAAACTTTTATATGGATGGTCGACCCCTGAATACTTGGTGTGGAAGCCCTCCGTATGCTGCTCCAGAAGTTTTCCAGGGGAAGGAGTATGAGGGTCCTCTGCTGGATGTTTGGGTGAGCATGGAATGCATTTGTTTTGTGTGTGTGTATACACAGGGTATGGGTTTGTGTGTACGTGTACCATGTCATTATACACTAATGTGTAACCCTAACTGTGTGTACTTGGACTGGCGCGTAGGAGGAGGAGACTTGGACTGGCGCGTAGGAGGAGGAGACTTGGACTGGCGCGTAGGAGGAGGAGACTTGGACTGGCGCGTAGGAGGAGGAGACTTGGACTGGCGCGTAGGAGGAGGAGACTTGGACTGGCGCGTAGGAGGAGGAGACTTGGACTGGCGCGTAGGAGGAGGAGACTTGGACTGGCGCGTAGGAGGAGGAGACTTGGACTGGCGCGTAGGAGGAGGAGACTTGGACTGGCGCGTAGGAGGAGGAGACTTGGACTGGCGCGTAGGAGGAGGAGACTTGGACTGACGCGTATAGGATGAGGAGAGAGACGTGGACTGGCGTGTAGGAGGAGGAGACTTGGACTGGCGTGTAGGAGGAGGAGACTTGGACTGGCGCGTAGGAGAAGAAGACTTTGACTGGCGCGTAGGAGGAGACTTGGCCTGGAGCGGAGGAGGAGGAGACTTGGACTGGCGCGTAGGACGAGCAGACTTGGACTGGCGCGTAGGACGAGCAGACTTGGACTGGCGCGTAGGACGAGCAGACTTGGACTGGCGCGTAGGACGAGCAGACTTGGACTGGCGCGTAGGACGAGCAGACTTGGACTGGCGCGTAGGACGAGCAGACTTGGACTGGCGCGTAGGACGAGCAGACTTGGACTGGCGCGTAGGACGAGCAGACTTGGACTGGCGCGTAGGACAAGCAGACTTGGACTGGCGCGTAGGACGAGCAGACTTGGATTGGATGCAAAGAGAGACCTGAGCTGGCATGTAGGATGTGCAGAGACTGGACTGATGTCTGGGAGGCGGAGATTTGGACCAATGTGTACCTATAGGATGTATATAGTTATATGGATCTGTTTTGCGCTTACAGAGTCTGGGCGTGGTCCTCTATGTTTTGCTTTGTGGCTCCTTCCCATTTGATGGTCCAAGTTTGCCCGTCTTGCGTCAGAGGGTGCTGGAGGGGAGATTTCGCATCCCATTCTACATGTCGGAAGGTACGCACGCGCTCTTCTGTGCATTACCATAAGTACTGGGTGACTTGCAGATAGTTCCTTGGTCCTCACGCAATGTTTTCTTCCGTAGATTGCGAGTCCTTGCTGCGCAAGATGTTGGCAGTGGATCCCGCTAAACGTCTGAACATTGCACAGATTAAACAGCACAGATGGTTACAGGGCACCCAACTGCCTGTGCCCGACCCCGTCCCCAGCACTGAACCTTCTCTTCAAGTCCTTGCCATCATGCAGAGCCTGGGTATAGACCGAGAGCGCACTGTACAGGTGAGTGATTATACTGAATGTGCTACTCTCTCTTCACCCTCGTAGCTTGACCTCTGCAGTTCCCTCCCACCCTGGAGACCTGCCCTAGAGCAATATCCCCAGCTTCTACCCACCCTGGAGACCTGCCCTAGAGCAATATCCCCAGCTTCTGCCCACCCTGGAGACCTACCCTAGAGCAATATCCCCAGCTTCTGCCCACCCTGGAGACCTACCCTAGAGCAATATCCCCAGCTTCTGCCCACCCTGGAGACCTACCCTAGAGCAATATCCCCAGCTTCCGCCCACCCTGGAGACCTGCCCTAGAGCAATATCCCCAGCTTCTGCCCACCCTGGAGACCTACCCTAGAGCAATATCCCCAGCTTCTGCCCACCCTGGAGACCTACCCTAGAGCAATATCCCCAGCTTCTGCCCACCCTGGAGACCTGCCCTAGAGCAATATCCTCAGCCTCTGCCCACCCTGGAGACCTACCCTAGAGCAATATCCCCAGCTTCTGCCCACCCTGGAGACCTGCCCTAGAGCAATATCACCAGCTTCTGCCCACCCTGGAGACCTTCCCTAGAGCAATATCCCCAGCTTCTGCCCACCCTGGAGACCTGCCCTAGAGCAATATCCCCGGCTTCTGCCCACCCTGGAGACCTGCCCTAGAGCAATATCCCCAGCTTCTGCCCACCCTGGAGACCTACCCTAGAGCAATATCCCCAGCTTCTGCCCACCCTGGAGGCCGGTCCTAGAGCAATATCCCCAGCTTCTGCCCACCCTGGAGACCTACCCTAGAGCAATATCCCCAGCTTCTGTCCACCCTGGAGACCTGCCCTAGAGCAATATCCCCAGCCTCTGCCCACCCTGGAGACCTGCCCTAGAGCAATATCCCCAGCTTCTGCCCACCCTGGAGGCCGGCTCTAGAGCAATATCCCCAGCTTCTGCCCACCCTGGAGACCTACCCTACAGCAATGTCCCCAGCTTCTGCCCACCCTGGAGGCCGGTCCTAGAGCAATATCCCCAGCTTCTGCCCACCCTGGAGACCTGCCCTAGAGCAATATCCCCAGCCTCTGCCCACCCTGGAGACCTGCCCTAGAGCAATATCCCCAGCTTCTGCCCACCCTGGAGGCCGGCCCTAGAGCAATATCCCCAGCTTCTGCCCACCCTGGAGGCCTGCCCTACAGCAATGTCCCCAGCTTCTGCCCACCCTGGAGACCTACCCTAGAGCAATATCCCCAGCTTCTGCCCACCCTGGAGGCCGGCCCTAGAGCAATATCCCCAGCCTCTGCCCACCCTGGAGACCTGCCCTAGAGCAATATGCCCAGCTTCTGCCCACCGTGGAGACCCGCCCTAGAGCAATATCCCCAGCTTCTGCCCACCCTGGAGACCTGCCCTAGAGCAATATCCCCAGCTTCTGCCCACCCTGGAGACCTGCCCTAGAGCAATATCCCCAGCCTCTGCCCACCCTGGAGGCCGGCCCTAGAGCAATATCCCCAGCTTCTGCCCACCCTGGAGACCTGCCCTAGAGCAATATCCCCAGCCTCTGCCCACCCTGGAGACCTGCCCTAGAGCAATATCCCCAGCTTCTGCCCACCCTGGAGACCTGCCCTAGAGCAATATCCCCAGCCTCTGCCCACCCTGGAGACCTGCCCTAGAGCAATATCCCCAGCTTCTGCCCACCCTGGAGACCTGCCCTAGAGCAATATCCCCAGCTTCTGCCCACCCTGGAGACCTGCCCTAGAGCAATATCCCCAGCTTCTGCCCACCCTGGAGACCTGCCCTAGAGCAATATCCCCAGCTTCTGCCCACCCTGGAGGCCGGCCCTAGAGCAATATCCCCAGCTTCTGCCCACCCTGGAGACCTGCCCTAGAGCAATATCCCCAGCTTCTGCCCACCCTGGAGACCTGCCCTAGAGCAATATCCCCAGCTTCTGCCCACCCTGCAGACCTGCCCTAGAGCAATATCCCCAGCTTCTGCCCACCCTGGAGACCTGCCCTAGAGCAATATCCCTAGCCTCTGCCCACCGTGAAGGCCGGCCCTAGAGCAATATCCCCAGCTTCTGCCCACCCTGGAGGCCGGCCCTAGAGCAATATCCCCAGCCTCTGCCCACCCTGGAGACCTGCCCTAGAGCAGCATTCCCAGCTCCCGCCCACCCTGGAGGCCGGCCCTAGAGCAATATCCCCAGCTTCTGCCCACCCTGGAGACCTACCCTAGAGCAATATCCCCAGCCTCTGCCCACCCTGGAGACCTACCCTAGAGCAATATCCCCAGCTTCTGCCCACCCTGGAGACCTGCCCTAGAGCAATATCCCCAGCTTCTGCCCACCCTGGAGACCTACCCTAGAGCAATATCCCCAGCTTCTGCCCACCCTGGAGACCTGCCCTAGAGCAATATCACCAGCTTCTGCCCACCCTGGAGACCTGCCCTAGAGCAATATCCTCAGCCTCTGCCCACCCTGGAGACCTGCCCTAGAGCAGTTTCCGCAGCTCATGACTACTCCCTGGGCTCTGACCTTCCCTAGAGCAATGTATTAAATCTATGCATGTCCGGCGGTACTTGAGGTAGTATTCCCAGCAGGGGGCACCGTTCACTAATGCTGGGCATAGACGGTTCATTTCTGCAGCTCGATTAGCCGCCCGGATTGATTCCCGCTCGTCCCCGCAGGTGCTTCCTTCCGCTCGATTTCCGCTATTGTCCGCCCGCGGGTATCGACCTGTCGGAAATTATCATTCGAGCCATCAGCGGCTGGATTGATAAAGAAAACCGAAGCGTCTATGCCCAGCGTAAGAGATAAATGCTGTGATAATGAGAGGAAGGCTGATGAAGGGGTCTCTCTGCTGTCTCTCCAGGCTCTGCAGAATGACACGAATGACCACTATGCTGCTATCTACTACCTCCTGGTGGAGCGATTACAGGAGTCTCGCCTGGGACAATCCTTCCTCCAGACCCCGCCCCCTCCAGACTTCACCAAGGTGGGTAACAATAGGCAATGATGGGCACCAGATGATGGATTCTGCCCATGTGTATGCCCATTAATGCTGAGCCTCTGTCTTCTCCTCCAGGTCTCCAGCATCTCCCCACTGCTGTGCCAGCCTCAGGCAGATGTGGCCAACTACGACTGTGACCTGAGTGCGCCTCTGCAGGTGAGGGGGAGGGGCCGGGGTGAGGGAGGGGCATGTGGGGGAGGGGCTGGTGGCACTCACGTGACGGGACTGTGACCTGAGTGCGCCTCTGCAGGTGAGGGGGAGGGGCCTGGGTTGGGGGAGGGGCTGGTGGCACTCACGTGACGGGACTGTGACCTGAGTGCGCCTCTGCAGGTGAGGGGGAGGGGCCTGGGGTGGGGGAGGGACTGGTGGCACTCACGTGACAGGAGTGTGACCTGAGTGCACCTCTGCAGGTGAGGGGCCGGGGCAAGGGAGGGGACTGTGGTGAGGGAGGGGCCTGTGGGGGAGGGAATGGTGGAAGTCACGTGCCGGGACTGTGACATGAGTGCGCCTCTGCAGGTGAGGGGGAGGGGCCGGGGTGAGGGAGGGGCCTGTGGTGGGGGTGGGGCCGGTGGCAGTCACGTGACGGGACTCTGTGGGCCCATTCACACAAGAAGCGCTTCTCTGAGCATTTTGCGATTTGATTTGCATTTTTCGTCACGGTTTACACGTACACTATCGTGAACGCAGTGATTTTTTTTTTTGATTACTGCGCTTTTAATAAAAGTGAATGGGAGCAATTTTAAAAACCGCTAATCAGTGGTAAAACGCACAGAGAAGCGCTTGTCATGTGACTGGGCCTGAGAAGCATCCTGGTGTTTGGAAATCGTCTCTCCATTCCCGATTTATGAACTCTACACCTTTCAGAATTGATGGAAATCACTGAAAGAAAAGATTTGTTTGATTACTTTATATCCCTTTTATTGAATAGACATAAAATCTGACAATCTGTTGTCTCATGTTTGGGCGCCTTTAGACTACATTGGATGATATTGTGTTGTCGGGGAATCAGGATTGACAGTCCCTGAAAGAAATTGGCTTGAGAGGCAGCAGATCGGGATGGGATTGGGAGGCAGCAGGTCGGGATGGGATTGGGAGGCAGCAGGTCGGGATGGGATTGGGAGGCAGCAGGTCGGGATGGGATTGGGAGGCAGCAGATCGGGATGGGATTGGGAGGCAGCAGATCGGGATGGGATTGGGAGGCAGCAGATCGGGATGGGATTGGGAGGCAGCAGATCGGGATGGGATTGGGAGGCAGCAGATCGGGATGGGATTGGGAGGCAGCAGATCGGGATGGGATTGGGAGGCAGCAGGTCGGGATGGGATTGGGAGGCAGCAGATCGGGATGGGATTGGGAGGCAGCAGGTCGGGATGGGATTGGGAGGCAGCAGGTCGGGATGGGATTGGGAGGCAGCAGGTCGGGATGGGATTGGGAGGCAGCAGGCCGGGATGGGATTGGGAGGCAGCAGGTCGGGATGGGATTGGGAGGCAGCAGGCCGGGATGGGATTGGGAGGCAGCAGGCCGGGATGGGATTGGGAGGCAGCAGGCCGGGATGGGATTGGGAGGCAGCAGGCCGGGATGGGATTGGGAGGCAGCAGGTCGGGATGGGATTGGGAGGCAGCAGGTCGGGATGGGATTGGGAGGCAGCAGGCCGGGATGGGATTGGGAGGCAGCAGGCCGGGATGGGATTGGGAGGCAGCAGGTCGGGATGGGATTGGGAGGCAGCAGGTCGGGATGGGATTGGGAGGCAGCAGGTCGGGATGGGATTGGGAGGCAGCAGGTCGGGATGGGATTGGGAGGCAGCAGGTCGGGATGGGATTGGGAGGCAGCAGATCGGGATGGGATTGGGAGGCAGCAGATCGGGATGGGATTGGGAGGCAGCAGGTCGGGATGGGATTGGGAGGCAGCAGGTCGGGATGGGATTGGGAGGCAGCAGGTCGGGATGGGATTGGGAGGCAGCAGGTCGGGATGGGATTGGGAGGCAGCAGGTCGGGATGGGATTGGGAGGCAGCAGGTCGGGATGGGATTGGGAGGCAGCAGGTCGGGATGGGATTGGAGGGCAGCAGATCGGGATGGGATTGGAGGGCAGCAGATCGGGATGGGATTGGGAGGCAGCAGGTCGGGATGGGATTGGGAGGCAGCAGATCGGGATGGGATTGGGAGGCAGCAGATCGGGATGGGATTGGGAGGCAGCAGGTCGGGATGGGATTGGGAGGCAGCAGATCCGGGATGGGATTGGGAGGCAGCAGATCGGGATGGGATTGGGAGGCAGCAGATCGGGATGGGATTGGGAGGCAGCAGGTCGGGATGGGATTGGGAGGCAGCAGGTCGGGATGGGATTGGGAGGCAGCAGATCGGGATGGGATTGGGAGGCAGCAGATCGGGATGGGATTGGGAGGCAGCAGATCGGGATGGGATTGGGAGGCAGCAGGTCAGGATGGGATTGGGAGGCAGCAGGTCGGGATGGGATTGGGAGGCAGCAGATCGGGATGGGATTGGGAGGCAGCAGATCGGGATGGGATTGGGAGGCAGCAGATCGGGATGGGATTGGGAGGCAGCAGATCGGGATGGGATTGGGAGGCAGCAGGTCGGGATGGGATTGGGAGGCAGCAGGTCGGGATGGGATTGGGAGGCAGCAGGTCGGGATGGGATTGGGAGGCAGAAGATCGGGATGGGATTGGGAGGCAGCAGGTCGGGATGGGATTGGGAGGCAGCAGGTCGGGATGGGATTGGTCACATGTGGCTGTCAGGAGAGATTTGACTCGTGTCCTCCTTCTGCAGACATTGTTACATCTGGGAGAGCCGCCATGTCTTAGGGGTTCCGTGCCCCCCACACTGGTCACCCTGCGGGACTCGCCACTCTCTGAGGAGCCACAGTTGTATGAGGCAATCCGAAAGAGCTGCCACGTGAACACCACAGCACCCAGTAAGTACGCCTGATATTCTTCCCTCAGCCCCTCCCACCACACTGGCTCCACCTCATCCATATCCTCTCTCCCAGATATGATATTCTCCCCTCAGCCACTCCCACCACACTGGCTCCACCTCACCTACCTCCTCTCTCCCAGATATATTCTCCCCTCAGCCCCTCCCACCACACTGGCTCCACCTTATCCACCTCCTCTCTCCCAGATAGGATATTCTCCCCTCAGCCCCTCCCACCACACTGGCTCCACCTCACCTACCTCCTCTCTCCCAGATATATTCTCCCCTCAGCCCCTCCCACCACACTGGCTCCACCTCATCCATATCCTCTCTCCCAGGTATCCTTGTCTCCTCCACGTCATCTCCGTCCAACAGTCTGGAGAATTGCCTGTCGCCATCCTTCACCCATCTCCCGCTAACATCTGGCACGTCCCGCTGCACTGCCCCCCTCAGTGCTCAGTCCGCAACACCTGTCCTGCAATACCAGGGAGTCGCTACAGCTAATAACCTGCCGCTCACTTTCCAAGAGGGACGACGTGCCTCCGACACCTCCCTCACTCAGGGTATGTGATTGTCAACTCCGACTCCTCAGTATGTGACTCTGTCTCTGCGGATGTGTCTCTGCCTGTGTGTGTGGCTCCGCCTCTGCGGATGTGTCTCTGCCTTTGCATGTGGCTCCGCCTCTGCGGATGTGTCTCTGCCTGTGTGTGTGGCTCCGCCTCAGCAGATGTGTCTCTGCCTGTGTGTGTGGCTCCGCCTCTGTGGACGTGTCTGCCTCTGTGTGTGGCTCTGCCTCTGCAGGTGTGTGTGTGTGTGTGTGTGTGTGTGTGTGTGTGTGTGTGTGTGTGTGTGTGTGTGTGTGTGTGTGTGTGTGTGTGTGTGTGTGTGTGTGTTTCCGCCTCAGCAGATGTGTCTCTGCCTGTGTGTGTGGCTCCGCCTCTGTGAATGTGTCTGCCTCTGTGTGTGGCTCCGCCTCTGTGAATGTGTCTGCCTCTGTGTGTGGCTCCGCCTCTGTGAATGTGTCTGCCTCTGTGTGTGGCTCCGCCTCTGTGAATGTGTCTGCCTCTGTGTGTGGCTCCGCCTCAGCAGATGTGTGTCTGCCTGTGTGTGTGGCTCCGCCTCTCTGATTGTGTCTGCCTCTGTGTGTGGCTCCGCCTCAGCAGATGTGTCTGCCCCTGTGTGTGGCTCTGCCTCTGCAGATGTGTGTGTGTGTGTGTGTGTGTGTGTGTGTGTGTGTGTGTGTGTGTGTGTGTGTGTGTGTGTGTGTGTGTGGTTCCGCCTCTGCAGATGTCTCTGCCTGTGTGTGTGGCTCCGCCTCTGCAGACGCCTGTGTGTGTGTGGCTCCGCCTCTGCAGATGTGTCGCTGCCTGTGTGTGGCTCCGCATGTGTGGCTCCGCCTTCGGATGTGTCTCTGCCTGTGTGTGTGACTCCGCCTCTGTGGATGTCGCTGCCTCTTCTGTGTGTGACTCCGCCTCTGCAGATGTGTATGGCTCCACCTCCATGGATGTCTCTCCCTGTGTGTGGCTCCGCCTCTGCGGATGTGTCTCCTCATTGTCTGTATGTGACAGCTTGTGTGGATATGTCCCTGCCTCTTCTGTGTGACTCCTCCTCTGGATGTGTCTCCTCTTCTGTGTGTTATTCCACCTCTGAAGATGTCTCTGTGTATGGCTCCGCCTCTGCAGAGGTTTCCTCCTCTTCTGTGTGTGACTCCACCTCTGCAGATGTGTCTGTGCCGTGTATGTAGCTCCGCCTCCGTGGATGTCTGTGTGTGGCTCCGCCTCTGAGGATGTCTCCTCCTCTTCTGTGTGTGGCTCCGCTTCTGCAGATGTGTCTCTGCTGGTGTGTGTGGCTTTGCCTCTGTGGATGTGTCTCTTCTTCTGTGTGTGACTCCACCCCTCGCAGATGTCTCCCCCTCTTCTGTCTGTGACTCCACCTCTGCACATGTCTCCTCCTCTTCTGTCTGTGACTCCACCTCTGCACGTGTCTCCTCCTCTCCTGTCTGTGACTCCGCCTCTGCACGTGTCTCCTCCTTTTCTGTCTGTGACTCCGCCTCTGCACGTGTCTCCTCCTTTTCTGTCTGTGACTCCACCTCTGCATGTGTCTCCTCCTCTTCTGTCTGTGACTCCGCCTCTGCACGTGTCTCCTCCTCTTCTGTCTGACTCCACCTCTGCACGTGTCTCCTCCTCCTCTGTCTGTGACTCCGCCTCTGCACGTGTGTCTCCTCCTCTTGTGTGCTTGTTGGGGTCTGCTGCTTGTGTCCTCTGATGGTTGCTTCTCTTTCCAGGAATAAGCGCTCTTCGGCAGCTCCGGAGGTCGGTACGAGTGCGCGGCCTGTTGTGTCTCAGTAAATTACGACATAGAGGATCTGTGGCACGAGGGGGACGGCCTCTGGTCATTTCAGGAGAGTCACATGGCTTGCTGCAGAATGTTCTGCTTCAGCAAAGGTGAGTGGTCGCTCTGTCATGGAAGTTTGTGCGAGGGCGGGGTCTGTGGTGATGTAGAGGAGAGGGCGGGGTCTGTGGTGATGTAGAGGAGAGGGCGGGGTCTGTGGTGATGTAGAGGAGAGGGCGGGGTCTGTGTTATTGTAGAGGAGAGGGCGGGGTCTGTGATATTGTAGAGGAGAGGGCGGGGTCTGTGGTGATGTAGAGGAGAGGGCGGGGTCTGTGTTGTTGTAGAGGAGAGGGAGGGGTCTGTGTTGTTGTAGAGGAGAGGGCGGGGTCTGTGTTGTTGTAGAGGAGAGGGCGGGGTCTGTGTTGTTGTAGAGGAGAGGGCGGGGTCTGTGTTGTTGTAGAGGAGAGGGCAGGGTCTGTGGTGATGTAGAGGAGAGGGCGGGGTCTGTGGTGATGTAGAGGAGAGGGCAGGGTCTGTGTTATTGTAGATGAGAGGGCGGGGTCTGTGTTATTGTAGATGAGAGGGCGGGGTCTGTGATATTGTAGAGGGGAAGGCGGGGTCTGTGTTGTTGTAGAGGAGAGGGCGGGGTCTGTGGTGTTGTAGAGGAGAGGGCGGGGTCTGTGGTGATGTAGAGGAGAGGGCGGGGTCTGTGGTGATGTAGAGGAGAGGGCAGGGTCTGTGTTATTGTAGATGAGAGGGCGGGGTCTGTGTTATTGTAGATGAGAGGGCGGGGTCTGTGTTGTTGTAGAGAGGAAGGCGGGGTCTGTGTTGTTGTAGAGGAGAGGGCGGGGTCTGTGGTGTTGTAGAGGAGAGGGCGGGGTCTGTGGTGATGTAGAGGAGAGGGCGGGGTCTGTGTTGTTGTAGACGAGAGGTGGGGGGCTGTGATATTGTAGAGGGCGGGGTCTGTGATATTGTAGAGGAGAGGGCGGGGTCTGTGATGTTGTAGACGAGAGGTGGGGGTCTGTGATATTGTAGAGGGGAAGGCGGGGTCTGTGATGTTGTAGAGGAGAGGGCGGGGTCTGTGGTGATGTAGAGGAGAGGGCGAGGTCTGTGTTATTGTAGATGAGAGGGTGGGGTCTGTTATTGTAGATGAGAGGGCGGGGTCTGTGATATTGTAGAGGGGAAGGCGGGGTCTGTGATGTTGTAGAGGAGAGGGCGGGGTCTGTGGTGATGTAGAGGAGAGAGCGAGGTCTGTGTTATTGTAGATGAGAGGGTGGGGTCTGTTATTGTAGATGAGAGGGCGGGGTCTGTGATATTGTAGAGGGGAAGGCGGGGTCTGTGTTGTTGTAGAGGAGAGGGCAGGGTCTGTGGTGTTGTTGTAGAGGAGAAAGCGGGGTCTGTGTTGTTGTAGAGGAGAGGGCGGGGTCTGTGATGTTGTAGAGGAGAGGGCAGGGTCTGTGTTGTTGTAGAGGAGAGGGCAGGGTCTGTGGTGTTGTTGTAGAGGAGAGGGCAGGGTCTGTGGTGTTGTTGTAGAGGAGAAAGCGGGGTCTGTGTTGTTGTAGAGGAGAGGGCGGGGTCTGTGTTGTTGTAGAGGAGAGGGCAGGGTCTGTGTTGTTGTAGAGGAGAGGTCAGGGTCTGTGGTGATGTAGAGGAGAGGGCGAGGTCTGTGTTGTTGTAGAGGAGAGGGCGAGGTCTGTGTTGTTGTAGAGGAGAGGGCGGGGTCTGTGTTGTTGTAGAGGAGAGGGCGGGGTCTGTGTTGTTGTAGAGAAGGCGGGGTCTTTGTTGTAGAGGAGAGGGCGGGGTCTGTGTTATTGTAGATGAGAGGGTGGGGTCTGTGTTATTGTAGATGAGAGGGCGGGGTCTGTGATATTGTAGAGGGGAAGGCGGGGTCTGTGTTGTTGTAGAGGAGAGGGCGGGGTCTGTGTTGTTGTAGAGGAGAGGGCGGGGTCTGTGTTGTTGTAGAGGAGAGGGCAGGGTCTGTGTTGTTGTAGAGGAGAGGTCAGGGTCTGTGGTGATGTAGAGGAGAGGGCGAGGTCTGTGTTGTTGTAGAGGAGAGGGCGGGGTCTGTGTTGTTGTAGAGGAGAGGGTGGGGTCTGTGATATTGTAGAGGAGAAGGCGGGGTCTGTGTTGCTGTAGAGGATAGGTCAGGGTCTGTGTTGCTGTAGAGGATAGGTCAGGGTCTGTGTTGCTGTAGAGGAGAGGGCGGGGTCTGTGTTGTTGTAGAGGAGAGGTCAGGGTCTGTGTTGCTGTAGAGGAGAAGGCGGGGTCTGTGTTGCTGTAGAGGATAGGTCAGGGTCTGTGTTGCTGTAGAGGATAGGTCAGGGTCTGTGTTGCTGTAGAGGAGAGGTCAGGGTCTGTGTTGCTGTAGAGGAGAAGGCGGGGTCTGTGTTGCTGTAGAGGATAGGTCAGGGTCTGTGTTGCTGTAGAGGAGAGGGCGAGGTCTGTGTTATTGTAGAGGAGAGGGCGGGGTCTGTGTTGTAGAGGAGAAGGCGGGGTCTTTGTTGTAGAGGAGAGGGCGGGGTCTGTGTAGAGAAGGCGGGGTCTGTGATGTAGAGGAGAGGGCAGGATCTGTGTTGTTGTAGATGAGAGGGCGGGGTCTGTGATATTGTAGAGGGGAAGGCGGGGTCTGTGATGTTGTAGAGGAGAGGGCAGGGTCTGTGTTGTTGTTGTTGTAGAGGAGAGGGCGGGGTCTGTGATATTGTAGAGGGGAAGGCGGGGTCTGTGATGTTGTAGAGGAGAGGGCTGGGTCTGTGTTGTTGTAGAGGAGAGGGAGGGGTCTGTGTTGTTGTAGAGGAAAGGGCGGGGTCTGTGTTATTGTAGAGGAAAGGGCGGGGTCTGTGTTATTGTAGAAGAGAAGGTGGGGTCTGTGATGTTGTAGAGGAGAGGGCGGGGTCTGTGTTGTAGAGAAGGCAGGGTCTGTGATGTAGAGGAGAGGGCGGGGTCTGTGTTATTGTAGAGGAGAGGGCAGGGTCTGTGTTATTGTAGAGGAGAGGGCGGGGTCTGTGATGTTGTAGAGGAAAGGGCGGGGTCTGTGTTGTTGTTGTGGAGGAAAAGGCGGGGTCTTACAAAGCTGTAGGTGAGAACGTTCAGTGATGAAATAGAGAAGAAGGTGGGGTCTGTGATGTCGTAGAGGAGAGGGCAGGGTCTATAAAGATGTCAGTGGGAGTAGTTAATGGCAGTGCTGGGAGAGGAAGGAAGTCAGGAGGAGGAGCTAGTGGCATTATTGGGAGAGTAAGGAAGTAATGAGTCAGGGGAGGAGCTTCTGGAAACTGGGAAAGTAAGGTAGTCAGAATGTGAAGCTAGTGGCAGTGCTGGGACAGTAAGAAAGTCGGGAGGAGAAGCTAATGGCATTGCTGGGAGAGTACGGAAGTTTTGTGTCTGGGGAGGAGCTAATGGCGGTGCTGGGAGAGTAAGAAAGTCGGGAGGAGGAGCTAGTGGTGGCGCTGGGAGAGTGAGGAAGTAATGAGTCAGGTGTGTTTAGGGGCGGGGTCTGTGGCAGGGGCTTGTCTAGACTTCTGGGATATCTCACACCTCTTCCTTTCCTGCAGGTTGCTGCAGATGTCTTTGTCTCCGCCCAGCATGTCTCCGCCCATCATGTCTCCGCCCAGCATGTCTGCACCGATCCTGGAGCCCGCCGCCTCCTTCAGCCAGTCGTCATGCAGCATCGCACAGCCGCACCTTGGGGCCCCGCAGGCTGTATACTGTAATATGGACTGTAGCCCCAACATTGCCCCATGCGCCTCCTAATGCCAGCGGAGAGTACAACTGGACAGTTACCTCTTAACCCCTTCATTGCCTGAGCGCCTTGCAATACACTGAGCAAGCACAGAGGGGCGCTCTGCAAGGGGGATTATGCAGCACTGATGGGGTTCAAGCAATAATCTCTAAAGCACAGAACAAAATTCTCTGCACAGCATAGATTCCAAGAATGGTATTAATGATGGAGATTTCCAGCGTGCACAGGCTCCGCCCCCTGTCTGACACATTTTTCCTGACCCATACTGACGCCCATTCCTCCTGACCCATACTGACGCCCATTTTTCCTGACCCATACTGACGCCCATTTTTCCTGACCCATACTGACGCCCATTCCTCCTGACCCATACTGACATGCCTCTTCCTCCTGACCCATACTGAAGCCCATTCCTCCTGACCCATACTGACATGCCTCTTCCTCCTGACCCATACTGACGCCCATTCCTCCTGACCCTTACTGAGGCCCATTCCTCCTGACCCTTACTGACGCCCATTCCTCCTGACCCATACTGACATGCCTCTTCCTCCTGACCCATACTGACGCCCATTCCTCCTGACCCATACTGACTGCCTTGCATCCTGACCCATACTGACTGCCTTGCATCCTGACCCATACTGACGCCCATTCCTCCTGACCCATACTGACATGCCTCTTCCTCCTGACCCATACTGACGCCCATTCCTCCTGACCCTTACTGAGGCCCATTCCTCCTGACCCTTACTGACGCCCATTCCTCCTGACCCTTACTGACGCCCATTCCTCCTGACCCATACTGACATGCCTCTTCCTCCTGACCCATACTGACGCCCATTCCTCCTGACCCATACTGACTGCCTTGCATCCTGACCCATACTGACTGCCTTGCATCCTGACCCATACTGACGCCCATTCCTCCTGACCCATACTGACGCCCATTCCTCCTGACCCATACTGACGCCCATTCCTCCTGACCCATACTGACGCCCATTCCTCCTGACCCATACTGACGCCCATTCCTCCTGACCCATACTGACGCCCATTCCTCCTGACCCATACTGACGCCCATTCCTCCTGACCCATACTGACGCCCATTCCTCCTGACCCATACTGACGCCCATTCCTCCTGACCCATACTGACGCCCATTCCTCCTGACCCATACTGACGCCCATTCCTCCTGACCCATACTGAAATGCCTCTTCCTCCTGACCCATACTGACGCCCATTCCTCCTGACCCATACTGACATGCCTCTTCCTCCTGACCCATACTGACGCCCATTCCTCCTGACCCATACTGACGCCCATTCCTCCTGACCCATACTGACGCCCATTCCTCCTGACCCATACTGACGCCCATTCCTCCTGACCCATACTGACGCCCATTCCTCCTGACCCATACTGACTGCCTTGCATCCTGACCCATACTGACGCCCATTCCTCCTGACCCATACTGACGCCCATTCCTCCTGACCCATACTGACGCCCATTCCTCCTGACCCATATTGACATGCCTCTTCCTCCTGACCCATACTGACGCCCATTCCTCCTGACCCATACTGACGCCCATTCCTCCTGACCCATACTGACGCCCATTCCTCCTGACCCATACTGACATGCCTCTTCCTCCTGACCCATACTGACATGCCTCTTCCTCCTGACCCATACTGACATGCCTCTTCCTCCTGACCCATACTGACGCCCATTCCTCCTGACCCATACTGACGCCCATTCCTCCTGACCCATACTGACGCCCATTCCTCCTGACCCATACTGACATGCCTCTTCCTCCTGACCCATACTGACATGCCTCTTCCTCCTGACCCTTACTGACATGCCTCTTCCTCCTGACCCATACTGACGCCCATTCCTCCTGACCCTTGTTTCTAGACCTGCCTTGGACCAGGGTCCTTGTGGAGTTGCTGCTCATCTCCAGTCTGTTGGTTGAGATGAAGGACACTAACGGGTCTCTGACCCATTTCTATTGAGTAATAAATTATTTTTATAAAATTTTCCTCTGAATCTGTTCATTGTGTGATGCCTCCTAATCTGCCAATGACTGAAAGGAGGACTGCCTGTGGTGCCCTCCATTCTCCCATCTGTGGTGCCCTCCATTCTCCCATCTGAGTCTGGCATTCTGTGGGCGGCAATTACAGAATAATAACCTATAAGGGCTGCAGTGATGGGTGTATAGATCTGGCAAGGCATGGACCAGGATATTACACCAATATATCTGTACACCAGCACCTATATGGGCTGTAGTGATGAGTGTATAGATCTGGCAAGGCATGGACCAGGATATTACACCAATATATATGTACACCAGGACCTATATGGGCTGTAGTGATGAGTGTATAGATCTGGCAAGGCATGGACCAGGATATTACACCAATATATATGTACACCAGGACCTATATGGGCTGTAGTGATGAGTGTATAGATCTGGTAAGGCATGGACCGGAGATTACACCAATATATCTGTACACCAGGACCTATATGGGCTGCAGTGATGGGTGTATAGATCTGGCAAGGCATGGACCGGAGATTACACCAATATATCTGTACACCAGGCCCTATATGGGCTGCAGTGATGGGTGTATAGACCTGGCAAGGCATGGACGGGGAGATTACACCAATATATCTGTACACCAGGACATATATGGGCTGCAGTGATGGGTGTATAGACCTGGCAAGGCATGGACCAGGATATTACACCAATATATATGTACATCAGGACCTATATGGGCTGTAGTGATGAGTGTATAGATCTGGCAAGGCATGGACCGGAGATTACACCAATATATCTGTACACCAGGCCCTATATGGGCTGCAGTGATGGGTGTATAGATCTGGCAAGGCATGGACCGGAGATTACACCAATATATCTGTACACCAGGACCTATATGGGCTGCAGTGATGGGTGTATAGATCTGGCAAGGCATGGACCAGGAGATTACACCAATATATCTGTACACCAGGACCTATATGAGCTGCAGTGATGGGTGTATAGATCTGGCAAGGCATGGACGGGGGGATTACACCAATATATCTGTACACCAGGACCTATATGGGCTGCAGTGATGGGTGTATAGATCTGGGAAGGCATGGACCAGGAGATTACACCAATATATCTGTACACCAGGACCTATATGGGCTGCAGTGATGGGTGTATAGATCTGGCAAGGCATGGACCCTAGATTACACCAATATATCTGTACACCAGGACCTATATGGGCTGCAGTGATGGGTGTATAGACCTGGCAAGGCATGGATGGGGATATTACACCAATATATCTGTACACCAGGACCTATATGAGCTGCAGTGATGGGTGTATAGATCTGGCAAGGCATGGACGGGGGGATTACACCAATATATCTGTACACCAGGACCTATATGGGCTGCAGTGATGGGTGTATAGACCTGGCAAGGCATGGACCAGGAGATTACACCAATATATCTGTACACCAGGACCTATATGGGCTGCAGTGATAGGTGTATAGATCTGGCCAGGCATGGACCGGAGATTACATCAATATATCTGTACACCAGGACCTATATGGGCTGCAGTGATGGGTATATAGATCTGGCAAGGCATGGCCCGGGAGATTACACCAATATATCTGTACACCAGGCCCTATATGGGCTGCAGTGATGAGTGTATAGATCTGGCAAGGCATGGACCAGGAGATTACACCAATATATCTGTACACCAGGACCTATATGGGCTGCAGTGATGGGTGTATAGATCTGGCAAGGCATGGATGGGGAGATTACACCAATATATCTGTACACCAGGACCTATATGGGCTGCAGTGATGGGTGTATAGATCTGGCAAGGCATGGGCTGGGAGATTACACCAATATATCTGTACACCAGGACCTATATGGGCTGCAGTGATGGGTATATAGATCTGGCAAGGCATGGACTGGGAGATTACACCAATATATCTGTACACCAGGACCTATATGGGCTGCAGTGATGGGTGTATAGATCTGGGAAGGCATGGACGGGGAGATTACACCAATATATCTGTACACCAGGACCTATATGGGCTGCAGTGATGGGTGTATAGATCTGGCCAGGCATGGACCGGAGATTACACCAATATATCTGTACACCAGGACCTATATGGGCTGTAGTGATGGGTGTATAGAGCTGGCAAGGCATGGACCAGGAGATTACACCAATATATCTGTACACCAGGACCTATATGGGATGCAGTGATGCGTGTATAGATCTGGCAAGGCATGGACTGGGAGATTACACCAATATATCTGTACACCAGGACCTATATGGGCTGCAGTGATAGGTGTATAGATCTGGCCAGGCATGGACCGGAGATTACACCAATATATCTGTACACCAGGCCCTATATGGGCTGCAGTGATGAGTGTATAGATCTGGCAAGGCATGGACCAGGAGATTACACCAATATATCTGTACACCAGGACCTATATGGGCTGCAGTGATGGGTATATAGATCTGGCAAGGCATGGACGGGGAGATTACACCAATATATCTGTACACCAGGACCTATATGGGCTGCAGTGATGGGTGTATAGATCTGGCAAGGCATGAACTGGGAGATTACACCAATATATCTGTACACCAGGACCTATATGGGCTGCAGTGATGGGTGTATAGATCTGGCAAGGCATGGACGGGGAGATTACACCAATATATCTGTACACCAGGACCTATATGGGCTGCAGTGATGGGTGTATAGATCTGGCAAGGCATGGACCAGGAGATTACACCAATATATCTGTACACCAGGACCTATATGGGCTGCAGTGATAGTGTATAGATCTGGCAAGGCATGGACCAGGAGATTACACCAATATATCTGTACACCAGGACCTATATGGGCTGCAGTGATGGGTGAATAGATCTGGCAAGGCATGGACGGGGGGATTACACCAATATATCTGTACACCAGGACCTATATGGGCTGCAGCGATGGGTGTATAGATCTGGCAAGGCATGGACGGGGAGATTACACCAATATATCTGTACACCAGGACCTATATGGGCTGCAGTGATGGGTGTATAGACCTGGCAAGGCATGGATGGGGATATTACACCAATATATCTGTACACTAGGACCTATATGGGCTGCAGTGATGAGTGTATAGATCTGGCAAGGCATAGACCAGGAGATTTCACCAATATATCTGTACAGCAGGACCTATATGGGCTGCAGTGATGGGTATATAGATCTGGCAAGGCATGGACGGGGAGATTACACCAATATATCTGTACACCAGGACCTACATGGGCTGCAGTGATGGGTGTATAGATCTGGCAAGGCATGGACCAGGAGATTACACCAATATATCTGTACACCAGGACCTATATTGGCTGCAGTGATGAGTGTATAAACCTGGCAAGGCATGGACGGGGGAGATTACACCAATATATCTGTACACCAGGACCTATATGGGCTGCAGTGATGGGTGTATAGATCTGGCAAGGTATGGCCCGGGAGATTACAGGAATATATCTGTACACCAGGCCCTATATGGGCTGCAGTGATGGGTGTATAGATCTGGCAAGGCATGGACGGGGAGATTACACCAATATATCTGTACACCAGGTCCTATATGGGCTGCAGTGATGGGTGTATAGACCTGGCAAGGCATGGACTGGGAGATTACACCAATATATCTGTACACCAGGACCTATATGGGCTGCAGTGATGAGTGTATAGATCTGGCAAGGCATGGACGGGGAGATTACACCAATATATCTGTACACCAGGACCTATATGGGCTGCAGTGATGGGTGTATAGATCTGGCAAGGCATGGACCAGGAGATTACACCAATATATCTGTACACCAGGACCTATATTGGCTGCAGTGATGAGTGTATAGATCTGGCAAGGCATGGACGGGGGAGATTACACCAATATATCTGTACACCAGGACCTATATGGGCTGCAGTGATGGGTATATAGATCTGGCAAGGTATGGCCCGGGAGATTACAGGAATATATCTGTACACCAGGCCCTATATGGGCTGCAGTGATGGGTGTATAGAACTGGCAAGGCATGGACGGGGAGATTACACCAATATATCTGTACACCAGGTCCTATATAGGCTGCAGTGATGGGTGTATAGATCTGGCAAGGCATGGACGGGGGGATTACACCAATATATCTGTACACCAGGACCTATATGGGCTGCAGTGATGGGTGTATAGATCTGGGAAGGCATGGACGTGGGAGATTACACCAATATATCTGTACACCAGGACCTATATGGGCTGCAGTGATGGGTATATAGATCTGGCAAGGCATGGACGGGGAGATTACACCAATATATCTGTACACCAGGACCTATATGGGCTGCAGTGATGGGTGTATAGATCTGGCAAGGCATGAACTGGGAGATTACACCAATATATCTGTACACCAGGACCTATATGGGCTGCAGTGATGGGTGTATAGATCTGGCAATGCATGGACGGGGAGATTACACCAATATATCTGTACACCAGGACCTATATGGGCTGCAGTGATGGGTGTATAGACCTGGCAAGGCATGGACCAGGAGATTACACCAATATATCTGTACACCAGGACCTATATGGGCTGCAGTGATAGGTGTATAGATCTGGCCAGGCATGGACCGGAGATTACACCAATATATCTGTTCACCAGGACCTATATGGGCTGCAGTGATGGGTGTATAGATCTGGCAAGGCATGGACCAGGAGATTACACCAATATATCTGTACACCAGGACCTATATGGGCTGCAGTGATGGGTGTATAGATCTGGCAAGGCATGGATGGGGAGATTACACCAATATATCTGTACACCAGGACCTATATGGGCTGCAGTGATGGGTATATAGATCTGGCAAGGCATGGACTGGGAGATTACACCAATATATCTGTACACCAGGACCTATATGGGCTGCAGTGATGGGTGTATAGATCTGGGAAGGCATGGACGGGGAGATTACACCAATATATCTGTACACCAGGACCTATATGGGCTGCAGTGATGGGTGTATAGATCTGGCCAGGCATGGACCGGAGATTACACCAATATATCTGTACACCAGGACCTATATGGGCTGTAGTGATGGGTGTATAGAACTGGCAAGGCATGGACCAGGAGATTACACCAATATATCTGTACACCAGGACCTATATGGGCTGCAGTGATGAGTGTATAGATCTGGCAAGGCATGGACTGGGAGATTACACCAATATATCTGTACACCAGGACCTATATGGGCTGCAGTGATAGGTGTATAGATCTGGCCAGGCATGGACCGGAGATTACACCAATATATCTGTACACCAGGCCCTATATGGGCTGCAGTGATGAGTGTATACATCTGGCAAGGCATGGACCAGGAGATTACACCAATATATCTGTACACCAGGACCTATATGGGCTGCAGTGATGGGTGTATAGATCTGGCAAGGCATGGACGGGGAGATTACACCAATATATCTGTACACCAGGACCTATATGGGCTGCAGTGATGGGTGTATAGATCTGGCAAGGCATGAACTGGGAGATTACACCAATATATCTGTACACCAGGACCTATATGGGCTGCAGTGATGGTGTATAGATCTGGCAAGGCATGGACGAGGAGATTACACCAATATATCTGTACACCAGGACCTATATGGGCTGCAGTGATAGTGTATAGATCTGGCAAGGCATGGACCAGGAGATTACACCAATATATCTGTACACCAGGACCTATATGGGCTGCAGTGATAGTGTATAGATCTGGCAAGGCATGGACCAGGAGATTACACCAATATATCTGTACACCAGGACCTATATGGGCTGCAGTGATGGGTGTATAGATCTGGCAATGCATGGACTGGGAGATTACACCAATATATATGTACACCAGGACCATATGGGCTGCAGTGATGGGTGAATAGATCTGGCAAGGCATGGACGGGGGGATTACACCAATATATCTGTACACCAGGACCTATATGGGCTGCAGTGATGGGTGTATAGATCTGGCAAGGCATGGACGGGGAGATTACACCAATATATCTGTACACCAGGACCTATATGGGCTGCAGCGATGGGTGTATAGATCTGGCAAGGCATGGACGGGGAGATTACACCAATATATCTGTACACCAGGACCTATATGGGCTGCAGTGATGGGTGTATAGACCTGGCAAGGCATGGATGGGGATATTACACCAATATATCTGTACACTAGGACCTATATGGGCTGTAGTGATGGGTGTATAGATCTGGCAAGGCATGGACGGGGATATTACACCAATATATCTGTACACTAGGACCTATATGGGCTGCAGTGATGAGTGTATAGATCTGGCAAGGCATAGACCAGGAGATTTCACCAATATATCTGTACAGCAGGACCTATATGGGCTGCAGTGATGGGTATATAGATCTGGCAAGGCATGGACGGGGAGATTACACCAATATATCTGTACACCAGGACCTACATGGGCTGCAGTGATGGGTGTATAGATCTGGCAAGGCATGGACCAGGAGATTACACCAATATATCTGTACACCAGGACCTATATTGGCTGCAGTGATGAGTGTATAAACCTGGCAAGGCATGGACGGGGGAGATTACACCAATATATCTGTACACCAGGACCTATATGGGCTGCAGTGATGGGTGTATAGATCTGGCAAGGTATGGCCCGGGAGATTACAGGAATATATCTGTACACCAGGCCCTATATGGGCTGCAGTGATGGGTGTATAGATCTGGCAAGGCATGGACGGGGAGATTACACCAATATATCTGTACACCAGGTCCTATATGGGCTGCAGTGATGGGTGTATAGACCTGGCAAGGCATGGACTGGGAGATTACACCAATATATCTGTACACCAGGTCCTATATGGGCTGCAGTGATGGGTGTATAGATCTGGCAAGGCATGGACGGGGAGATTACACCAATATATCTGTACACCAGGACCTATATGGGCTGCAGTGATGGGTGTATAGATCTGGCAAGGCATGGACCAGGAGATTACACCAATATATCTGTACACCAGGACCTATATTGGCTGCAGTGATGAGTGTATAGATCTGGCAAGGCATGGACGGGGGAGATTACACCAATATATCTGTACACCAGGACCTATATGGGCTGCAGTGATGGGTATATAGATCTGGCAAGGTATGGCCCGGGAGATTACAGGAATATATCTGTACACCAGGACCTATATGGGCTGCAGTGATGGGTGTATAGATCTGGCAAGGCATGGACGGGGAGATTACACCAATATATCTGTACACCAGGACCTATATGGGCTGCAGTGATGGGTGTATAGATCTGGCAAGGCATGGACCAGGAGATTACACCAATATATCTGTACACCAGGACCTATATTGGCTGCAGTGATGAGTGTATAGATCTGGCAAGGCATGGACGGGGGAGATTACACCAATATATCTGTACACCAGGACCTATATGGGCTGCAGTGATGGGTGTATAGAACTGGCAAGGCATGGACGGGGAGATTACACCAATATATCTGTACACCAGGTCCTATATGTGCTGCAGTGATGGGTGTATAGATCTGGCAAGGCATGGACGGGGGAGATTACACCAATATATCTGTACACCAGGCCCTATATGGGCTGCAGTGATGGGTGTATAGATCTGGCAAGGCATGGACCAGGAGATTACACCAATATATCTGTACACCAGGACCTATATTGGCTGCAGTGATGAGTGTATAGAACTGGCAAGGCATGGACGGGGAGATTACACCAATATATCTGTACACCAGGACCTATATGGGCTGCAGTGATGGGTGTATAGATCTGGCAGGGCATGGACCGGGAGATTACACCAATATATCTGTACACCAGGACCTATATGGGCTGCAGTGATGGGTGTATAGATCTGGGAAGGCATGGACGGGGAGATTACACCAATATATCTGTACACCAGGACCTATATGGGCTGCAGTGATGGGTGTATAGACCTGGCAAGGCATGGACCAGGAGATTACACCAATATATCTGTACACCAGGACCTATATGGGCTGCAGTGATAGGTGTATAGATCTGGCCAGGCATGGACCGGAGATTACACCAATATATCTGTACACCAGGACCTATATGGGCTGCAGTGATGGGTGTATAGATCTGGCAAGGCATGGACCAGGAGATTACACCAATATATCTGTACACCAGGACCTATATGGGCTGCAGTGATGGGTGTATAGATCTGGCAAGGCATGGATGGGGAGATTACACCAATATATCTGTACACCAGGACCTATATGGGCTGCAGTGATGGGTATATAGATCTGGCAAGGCATGGACTGGGAGATTACACCAATATATCTGTACACCAGGACCTATATGGGCTGCAGTGATGGGTGTATAGATCTGGGAAGGCATGGACGGGGAGATTACACCAATATATCTGTACACCAGGACCTATATGGGCTGCAGTGATGGGTGTATAGATCTGGCCAGGCATGGACCGGAGATTACACCAATATATCTGTACACCAGGACCTATATGGGCTGTAGTGATGGGTGTATAGAACTGGCAAGGCATGGACCAGGAGATTACACCAATATATCTGTACACCAGGACCTATATGGGCTGCAGTGATGAGTGTATAGATCTGGCAAGGCATGGACCGGGAGATTACACCAATATATCTGTACACCAGGACCTATATGGGCTGCAGTGATAGGTGTATAGATCTGGCCAGGCATGGACCGGAGATTACACCAATATATCTGTACACCAGGCCCTATATGGGCTGCAGTGATGAGTGTATAGATCTGGCAAGGCATGGACCAGGAGATTACACCAATATATCTGTACACCAGGACCTATATGGGCTGCAGTGATGGGTGTATAGATCTGGCAAGGCATGGACGGGGAGATTACACCAATATATCTGTACACCAGGACCTATATGGGCTGCAGTGATGGGTGTATAGATCTGGCAAGGCATGAACTGGGAGATTACACCAATATATCTGTACACCAGGACCTATATGGGCTGCAGTGATAGTGTATAGATCTGGCAAGGCATGGACGAGGAGATTACACCAATATATCTGTACACCAGGACCTATATGGGCTGCAGTGATAGTGTATAGATCTGGCAAGGCATGGACCAGGAGATTACACCAATATATCTGTACACCAGGACCTATATGGGCTGCAGTGATGGGTGTATAGATCTGGCAATGCATGGACTGGGAGATTACACCAATATATATGTACACCAGGACCTATATGGGCTGCAGTGATGGGTGAATAGATCTGGCAAGGCATGGACGGGGGGATTACACCAATATATCTGTACACCAGGACCTATATGGGCTGCAGTGATGGGTGTATAGATCTGGCAAGGCATGGACGGGGAGATTACACCAATATATCTGTACACCAGGACCTATATGGGCTGCAGCGATGGGTGTATAGATCTGGCAAGGCATGGACGGGGAGATTACACCAATATATCTGTACACCAGGACCCATATGGGCTGCAGCGATGGGTGTATAGATCTGGCAAGGCATGGACAGGGAGATTACACCAATATATCTGTACACCAGGATCTATATGGGCTGCAGTGATGGGTGTATAGATCTGGCAAGGCATGGACGGGGATATTACACCAATATATCTGTACACTAGGACCTATATGGGCTGTAGTGATGGGTGTATAGATCTGGCAAGGCATGGACGGGGAGATTACACCAATATATCTGTACACTAGGACCTATATGGGCTGCAGTGATGAGTGTATAGATCTGGCAAGGCATAGACCAGGAGATTTCACCAATATATCTGTACAGCAGGACCTATATGGGCTGCAGTGATGGGTATATAGATCTGGCAAGGCATGGACGGGGAGATTACACCAATATATCTGTACACCAGGACCTATATGGAATGTAGTGATGGGTGTATAGATCTGGCAAGGCATGGACGGGGGAGATTACACCAATATATCTGTACACCAGGACCTATATGGGCTGTAGTGATGGGTGTATAGATCTGGCAAGGCATGGACGGGGAGATTACACCAATATATCTGTACACCAGGACCTACATGGGCTGCAGTGATGGGTGTATAGATCTGGCAAGGCATGGACCAGGAGATTACACCAATATATCTGTACACCAGGACCTATATGGGCTGCAGTGATGGGTATATAGATCTGGGAAGGCATGGACGTGGGAGATTACACCAATATATCTGTACACCAGGACCTATATGGGCTGCAGTGATGGGTGTATAGATCTGGCAAGGCATGGACCAGGAGATTACACCAATATATCTGTACACCAGGACCTATATGGGCTGCAGTGATGGGTATATAGATCTGGCAAGGCATGGACTGGGAGATTACACCAATATATCTGTACACCAGGACCTATATGGGCTGCAGTGATGGGTGTATAGATCTGGGAAGGCATGGACGGGGAGATTACACCAATATATCTGTACACCAGGACCTATATGGGCTGCAGTGATAGGTGTATAGATCTGGCCAGGCATGGACCGGAGATTACACCAATATATCTGTACACCAGGCCCTATATGGGCTGCAGTGATGAGTGTATAGATCTGGCAAGGCATGGACCAGGAGATTACACCAATATATCTGTACACCAGGACCTATATGGGCTGCAGTGATGGGTGTATAGATCTGGCAAGGCATGGACGGGGAGATTACACCAATATATCTGTACACCAGGACCTATATGGGCTGCAGTGATGGGTGTATAGATCTGGCAAGGCATGAACTGGGAGATTACACCAATATATCTGTACACCAGGACCTATATGGGCTGCAGTGATAGTGTATAGATCTGGCAAGGCATGGACCAGGAGATTACACCAATATATCTGTACACCAGGACCTATATGGGCTGCAGTGATGGGTGTATAGATCTGGCAATGCATGGACTGGGAGATTACACCAATATATATGTACACCAGGACCTATATGGGCTGCAGTGATGGGTGAATAGATCTGGCAAGGCATGGACGGGGGGATTACACCAATATATCTGTACACCAGGACCTATATGGGCTGCAGTGATGGGTGTATAGATCTGGCAAGGCATGGACGGGGAGATTACACCAATATATCTGTACACCAGGACCTATATGGGCTGCAGCGATGGGTGTATAGATCTGGCAAGGCATGGACGGGGAGATTACACCAATATATCTGTACACCAGGACCTATATGGGCTGCAGCGATGGGTGTATAGATCTGGCAAGGCATGGACAGGGAGATTACACCAATATATCTGTACACCAGGACCTATATGGGCTGCAGTGATGGGTGTATAGATCTGGCAAGGCATGGACGGGGATATTACACCAATATATCTGTACACTAGGACCTATATGGGCTGTAGTGATGGGTGTATAGATCTGGCAAGGCATGGACGGGGAGATTACACCAATATTTCTGTACACTAGGACCTATATGGGCTGCAGTGATGAGTGTATAGATCTGGCAAGGCATGGACTGGGAGATTACACCAATATATCTGTACACCAGGACCTATATGGGCTGCAGTGATGAGTGTATAGATCTGGCAAGGCATGGACCCTAGATTACACCAATATATCTGTACACCAGGACCTATATGGGCTGCAGTGATGGGTGTATAGATCTGGGAAGGCATGGACCAGGAGATTACACCAATATATCTGTACACCAGGACCTATATGAGCTGCAGTGATGGGTGTATAGATCTGGCAAGGCATGGATGGGGATATTACACCAATATATCTGTACACCAGGACCTATATGAGCTGCAGTGATGGGTGTATAGATCTGGCAAGGCATGGACGGGGGGATTACACCAATATATCTGTACACCAGGACCTATATGGGCTGCAGTGATGGGTGTATAGACCTGGCAAGGCATGGACCAGGAGATTACACCAATATATCTGTACACCAGGACCTATATGGGCTGCAGTGATAGGTGTATAGATCTGGCCAGGCATGGACCGGAGATTACATCAATATATCTGTACACCAGGACCTATATGGGCTGCAGTGATGGGTATATAGATCTGGCAAGGCATGGCCCGGGAGATTACACCAATATATCTGTACACCAGGGCCTATATGGGCTGCAGTGATGAGTGTATAGATCTGGCAAGGCATGGACCAGGAGATTACACCAATATATCTGTACACCAGGACCTATATGGGCTGCAGTGATGGGTGTATAGATCTGGCAAGGCATGGATGGGGAGATTACACCAATATATCTGTACACCAGGACCTATATGGGCTGCAGTGATGGGTGTATAGATCTGGCAAGGCATGGGCTGGGAGATTACACCAATATATCTGTACACCAGGACCTATATGGGCTGCAGTGATGGGTATATAGATCTGGCAAGGCATGGACTGGGAGATTACACCAATATATCTGTACACCAGGACCTATATGGGCTGCAGTGATGGGTGTATAGATCTGGGAAGGCATGGACGGGGAGATTACACCAATATATCTGTACACCAGGACCTATATGGGCTGCAGTGATGGGTGTATAGATCTGGCCAGGCATGGACCGGAGATTACACCAATATATCTGTACACCAGGACCTATATGGGCTGTAGTGATGGGTGTATAGAGCTGGCAAGGCATGGACCAGGAGATTACACCAATATATCTGTACACCAGGACCTATATGGGATGCAGTGATGCGTGTATAGATCTGGCAAGGCATGGACTGGGAGATTACACCAATATATCTGTACACCAGGACCTATATGGGCTGCAGTGATAGGTGTATAGATCTGGCCAGGCATGGACCGGAGATTACACCAATATATCTGTACACCAGGCCCTATATGGGCTGCAGTGATGAGTGTATAGATCTGGCAAGGCATGGACCAGGAGATTACACCAATATATCTGTACACCAGGACCTATATGGGCTGCAGTGATGGGTATATAGATCTGGCAAGGCATGGACGGGGAGATTACACCAATATATCTGTACACCAGGACCTATATGGGCTGCAGTGATGGGTGTATAGATCTGGCAAGGCATGAACTGGGAGATTACACCAATATATCTGTACACCAGGACCTATATGGGCTGTAGTGATGGGTGTATAGATCTGGCAAGGCATGGACGGGGAGATTACACCAATATATCTGTACACCAGGACCTACATGGGCTGCAGTGATGGGTGTATAGATCTGGCAAGGCATGGACCAGGAGATTACACCAATATATCTGTACACCAGGACCTATATGGGCTGCAGTGATGGGTATATAGATCTGGGAAGGCATGGACGTGGGAGATTACACCAATATATCTGTACACCAGGACCTATATGGGCTGCAGTGATGGGTGTATAGATCTGGCAAGGCATGGACCAGGAGATTACACCAATATATCTGTACACCAGGACCTATATGGGCTGCAGTGATGGGTATATAGATCTGGCAAGGCATGGACTGGGAGATTACACCAATATATCTGTACACCAGGACCTATATGGGCTGCAGTGATGGGTGTATAGATCTGGGAAGGCATGGACGGGGAGATTACACCAATATATCTGTACACCAGGACCTATATGGGCTGCAGTGATAGGTGTATAGATCTGGCCAGGCATGGACCGGAGATTACACCAATATATCTGTACACCAGGCCCTATATGGGCTGCAGTGATGAGTGTATAGATCTGGCAAGGCATGGACCAGGAGATTACACCAATATATCTGTACACCAGGACCTATATGGGCTGCAGTGATGGGTGTATAGATCTGGCAAGGCATGGACGGGGAGATTACACCAATATATCTGTACACCAGGACCTATATGGGCTGCAGTGATGGGTGTATAGATCTGGCAAGGCATGAACTGGGAGATTACACCAATATATCTGTACACCAGGACCTATATGGGCTGCAGTGATAGTGTATAGATCTGGCAAGGCATGGACCAGGAGATTACACCAATATATCTGTACACCAGGACCTATATGGGCTGCAGTGATGGGTGTATAGATCTGGCAATGCATGGACTGGGAGATTACACCAATATATATGTACACCAGGACCTATATGGGCTGCAGTGATGGGTGAATAGATCTGGCAAGGCATGGACGGGGGGATTACACCAATATATCTGTACACCAGGACCTATATGGGCTGCAGTGATGGGTGTATAGATCTGGCAAGGCATGGACGGGGAGATTACACCAATATATCTGTACACCAGGACCTATATGGGCTGCAGCGATGGGTGTATAGATCTGGCAAGGCATGGACGGGGAGATTACACCAATATATCTGTACACCAGGACCTATATGGGCTGCAGCGATGGGTGTATAGATCTGGCAAGGCATGGACAGGGAGATTACACCAATATATCTGTACACCAGGACCTATATGGGCTGCAGTGATGGGTGTATAGATCTGGCAAGGCATGGACGGGGATATTACACCAATATATCTGTACACTAGGACCTATATGGGCTGTAGTGATGGGTGTATAGATCTGGCAAGGCATGGACGGGGAGATTACACCAATATTTCTGTACACTAGGACCTATATGGGCTGCAGTGATGAGTGTATAGATCTGGCAAGGCATGGACTGGGAGATTACACCAATATATCTGTACACCAGGACCTATATGGGCTGCAGTGATGAGTGTATAGATCTGGCAAGGCATGGACCCTAGATTACACCAATATATCTGTACACCAGGACCTATATGGGCTGCAGTGATGGGTGTATAGATCTGGGAAGGCATGGACCAGGAGATTACACCAATATATCTGTACACCAGGACCTATATGAGCTGCAGTGATGGGTGTATAGATCTGGCAAGGCATGGATGGGGATATTACACCAATATATCTGTACACCAGGACCTATATGAGCTGCAGTGATGGGTGTATAGATCTGGCAAGGCATGGACGGGGGGATTACACCAATATATCTGTACACCAGGACCTATATGGGCTGCAGTGATGGGTGTATAGACCTGGCAAGGCATGGACCAGGAGATTACACCAATATATCTGTACACCAGGACCTATATGGGCTGCAGTGATAGGTGTATAGATCTGGCCAGGCATGGACCGGAGATTACATCAATATATCTGTACACCAGGACCTATATGGGCTGCAGTGATGGGTATATAGATCTGGCAAGGCATGGCCCGGGAGATTACACCAATATATCTGTACACCAGGCCCTATATGGGCTGCAGTGATGAGTGTATAGATCTGGCAAGGCATGGACCAGGAGATTACACCAATATATCTGTACACCAGGACCTATATGGGCTGCAGTGATGGGTGTATAGATCTGGCAAGGCATGGATGGGGAGATTACACCAATATATCTGTACACCAGGACCTATATGGGCTGCAGTGATGGGTGTATAGATCTGGCAAGGCATGGGCTGGGAGATTACACCAATATATCTGTACACCAGGACCTATATGGGCTGCAGTGATGGGTATATAGATCTGGCAAGGCATGGACTGGGAGATTACACCAATATATCTGTACACCAGGACCTATATGGGCTGCAGTGATGGGTGTATAGATCTGGGAAGGCATGGACGGGGAGATTACACCAATATATCTGTACACCAGGACCTATATGGGCTGCAGTGATGGGTGTATAGATCTGGCCAGGCATGGACCGGAGATTACACCAATATATCTGTACACCAGGACCTATATGGGCTGTAGTGATGGGTGTATAGAGCTGGCAAGGCATGGACCAGGAGATTACACCAATATATCTGTACACCAGGACCTATATGGGATGCAGTGATGCGTGTATAGATCTGGCAAGGCATGGACTGGGAGATTACACCAATATATCTGTACACCAGGACCTATATGGGCTGCAGTGATAGGTGTATAGATCTGGCCAGGCATGGACCGGAGATTACACCAATATATCTGTACACCAGGCCCTATATGGGCTGCAGTGATGAGTGTATAGATCTGGCAAGGCATGGACCAGGAGATTACACCAATATATCTGTACACCAGGACCTATATGGGCTGCAGTGATGGGTATATAGATCTGGCAAGGCATGGACGGGGAGATTACACCAATATATCTGTACACCAGGACCTATATGGGCTGCAGTGATGGGTGTATAGATCTGGCAAGGCATGAACTGGGAGATTACACCAATATATCTGTACACCAGGACCTATATGGGCTGCAGTGATGGGTGTATAGATCTGGCAAGGCATGGACGGGGAGATTACACCAATATATCTGTACACCAGGACCTATATGGGCTGCAGTGATGGGTGTATAGATCTGGCAAGGCATGGACCAGGAGATTACACCAATATATCTGTACACCAGGACCTATATGGGCTGCAGTGATAGTGTATAGATCTGGCAAGGCATGGACCAGGAGATTACACCAATATATCTGTACACCAGGACCTATATGGGCTGCAGTGATGGGTGAATAGATCTGGCAAGGCATGGACGGGGGGATTACACCAATATATCTGTACACCAGGACCTATATGGGCTGCAGCGATGGGTGTATAGATCTGGCAAGGCATGGACGGGGAGATTACACCAATATATCTGTACACCAGGACCTATATGGGCTGCAGTGATGGGTGTATAGACCTGGCAAGGCATGGATGGGGATATTACACCAATATATCTGTACACTAGGACCTATATGGGCTGCAGTGATGAGTGTATAGATCTGGCAAGGCATAGACCAGGAGATTTCACCAATATATCTGTACAGCAGGACCTATATGGGCTGCAGTGATGGGTATATAGATCTGGCAAGGCATGGACGGGGAGATTACACCAATATATCTGTACACCAGGACCTACATGGGCTGCAGTGATGGGTGTATAGATCTGGCAAGGCATGGACCAGGAGATTACACCAATATATCTGTACACCAGGACCTATATTGGCTGCAGTGATGAGTGTATAAACCTGGCAAGGCATGGACGGGGGAGATTACACCAATATATCTGTACACCAGGACCTATATGGGCTGCAGTGATGGGTGTATAGATCTGGCAAGGTATGGCCCGGGAGATTACAGGAATATATCTGTACACCAGGCCCTATATGGGCTGCAGTGATGGGTGTATAGATCTGGCAAGGCATGGACGGGGAGATTACACCAATATATCTGTACACCAGGTCCTATATGGGCTGCAGTGATGGGTGTATAGACCTGGCAAGGCATGGACTGGGAGATTACACCAATATATCTGTACACCAGGACCTATATGGGCTGCAGTGATGAGTGTATAGATCTGGCAAGGCATGGACGGGGAGATTACACCAATATATCTGTACACCAGGACCTATATGGGCTGCAGTGATGGGTGTATAGATCTGGCAAGGCATGGACCAGGAGATTACACCAATATATCTGTACACCAGGACCTATATTGGCTGCAGTGATGAGTGTATAGATCTGGCAAGGCATGGACGGGGGAGATTACACCAATATATCTGTACACCAGGACCTATATGGGCTGCAGTGATGGGTATATAGATCTGGCAAGGTATGGCCCGGGAGATTACAGGAATATATCTGTACACCAGGCCCTATATGGGCTGCAGTGATGGGTGTATAGAACTGGCAAGGCATGGACGGGGAGATTACACCAATATATCTGTACACCAGGTCCTATATAGGCTGCAGTGATGGGTGTATAGATCTGGCAAGGCATGGACGGGGGGATTACACCAATATATCTGTACACCAGGACCTATATGGGCTGCAGTGATGGGTGTATAGATCTGGGAAGGCATGGACGTGGGAGATTACACCAATATATCTGTACACCAGGACCTATATGGGCTGCAGTGATGGGTATATAGATCTGGCAAGGCATGGACGGGGAGATTACACCAATATATCTGTACACCAGGACCTATATGGGCTGCAGTGATGGGTGTATAGATCTGGCAAGGCATGAACTGGGAGATTACACCAATATATCTGTACACCAGGACCTATATGGGCTGCAGTGATGGGTGTATAGATCTGGCAATGCATGGACGGGGAGATTACACCAATATATCTGTACACCAGGACCTATATGGGCTGCAGTGATGGGTGTATAGACCTGGCAAGGCATGGACCAGGAGATTACACCAATATATCTGTACACCAGGACCTATATGGGCTGCAGTGATAGGTGTATAGATCTGGCCAGGCATGGACCGGAGATTACACCAATATATCTGTACACCAGGACCTATATGGGCTGCAGTGATGGGTGTATAGATCTGGCAAGGCATGGACCAGGAGATTACACCAATATATCTGTACACCAGGACCTATATGGGCTGCAGTGATGGGTGTATAGATCTGGCAAGGCATGGATGGGGAGATTACACCAATATATCTGTACACCAGGACCTATATGGGCTGCAGTGATGGGTATATAGATCTGGCAAGGCATGGACTGGGAGATTACACCAATATATCTGTACACCAGGACCTATATGGGCTGCAGTGATGGGTGTATAGATCTGGGAAGGCATGGACGGGGAGATTACACCAATATATCTGTACACCAGGACCTATATGGGCTGCAGTGATGGGTGTATAGATCTGGCCAGGCATGGACCGGAGATTACACCAATATATCTGTACACCAGGACCTATATGGGCTGTAGTGATGGGTGTATAGAACTGGCAAGGCATGGACCAGGAGATTACACCAATATATCTGTACACCAGGACCTATATGGGCTGCAGTGATGAGTGTATAGATCTGGCAAGGCATGGACTGGGAGATTACACCAATATATCTGTACACCAGGACCTATATGGGCTGCAGTGATAGGTGTATAGATCTGGCCAGGCATGGACCGGAGATTACACCAATATATCTGTACACCAGGCCCTATATGGGCTGCAGTGATGAGTGTATACATCTGGCAAGGCATGGACCAGGAGATTACACCAATATATCTGTACACCAGGACCTATATGGGCTGCAGTGATGGGTGTATAGATCTGGCAAGGCATGGACGGGGAGATTACACCAATATATCTGTACACCAGGACCTATATGGGCTGCAGTGATGGGTGTATAGATCTGGCAAGGCATGAACTGGGAGATTACACCAATATATCTGTACACCAGGACCTATATGGGCTGCAGTGATGGTGTATAGATCTGGCAAGGCATGGACGAGGAGATTACACCAATATATCTGTACACCAGGACCTATATGGGCTGCAGTGATAGTGTATAGATCTGGCAAGGCATGGACCAGGAGATTACACCAATATATCTGTACACCAGGACCTATATGGGCTGCAGTGATAGTGTATAGATCTGGCAAGGCATGGACCAGGAGATTACACCAATATATCTGTACACCAGGACCTATATGGGCTGCAGTGATGGGTGTATAGATCTGGCAATGCATGGACTGGGAGATTACACCAATATATATGTACACCAGGACCATATGGGCTGCAGTGATGGGTGAATAGATCTGGCAAGGCATGGACGGGGGGATTACACCAATATATCTGTACACCAGGACCTATATGGGCTGCAGTGATGGGTGTATAGATCTGGCAAGGCATGGACGGGGAGATTACACCAATATATCTGTACACCAGGACCTATATGGGCTGCAGCGATGGGTGTATAGATCTGGCAAGGCATGGACGGGGAGATTACACCAATATATCTGTACACCAGGACCTATATGGGCTGCAGTGATGGGTGTATAGACCTGGCAAGGCATGGATGGGGATATTACACCAATATATCTGTACACTAGGACCTATATGGGCTGTAGTGATGGGTGTATAGATCTGGCAAGGCATGGACGGGGATATTACACCAATATATCTGTACACTAGGACCTATATGGGCTGCAGTGATGAGTGTATAGATCTGGCAAGGCATAGACCAGGAGATTTCACCAATATATCTGTACAGCAGGACCTATATGGGCTGCAGTGATGGGTATATAGATCTGGCAAGGCATGGACGGGGAGATTACACCAATATATCTGTACACCAGGACCTACATGGGCTGCAGTGATGGGTGTATAGATCTGGCAAGGCATGGACCAGGAGATTACACCAATATATCTGTACACCAGGACCTATATTGGCTGCAGTGATGAGTGTATAAACCTGGCAAGGCATGGACGGGGGAGATTACACCAATATATCTGTACACCAGGACCTATATGGGCTGCAGTGATGGGTGTATAGATCTGGCAAGGTATGGCCCGGGAGATTACAGGAATATATCTGTACACCAGGCCCTATATGGGCTGCAGTGATGGGTGTATAGATCTGGCAAGGCATGGACGGGGAGATTACACCAATATATCTGTACACCAGGTCCTATATGGGCTGCAGTGATGGGTGTATAGACCTGGCAAGGCATGGACTGGGAGATTACACCAATATATCTGTACACCAGGTCCTATATGGGCTGCAGTGATGGGTGTATAGATCTGGCAAGGCATGGACGGGGAGATTACACCAATATATCTGTACACCAGGACCTATATGGGCTGCAGTGATGGGTGTATAGATCTGGCAAGGCATGGACCAGGAGATTACACCAATATATCTGTACACCAGGACCTATATTGGCTGCAGTGATGAGTGTATAGATCTGGCAAGGCATGGACGGGGGAGATTACACCAATATATCTGTACACCAGGACCTATATGGGCTGCAGTGATGGGTATATAGATCTGGCAAGGTATGGCCCGGGAGATTACAGGAATATATCTGTACACCAGGACCTATATGGGCTGCAGTGATGGGTGTATAGATCTGGCAAGGCATGGACGGGGAGATTACACCAATATATCTGTACACCAGGACCTATATGGGCTGCAGTGATGGGTGTATAGATCTGGCAAGGCATGGACCAGGAGATTACACCAATATATCTGTACACCAGGACCTATATTGGCTGCAGTGATGAGTGTATAGATCTGGCAAGGCATGGACGGGGGAGATTACACCAATATATCTGTACACCAGGACCTATATGGGCTGCAGTGATGGGTGTATAGAACTGGCAAGGCATGGACGGGGAGATTACACCAATATATCTGTACACCAGGTCCTATATGTGCTGCAGTGATGGGTGTATAGATCTGGCAAGGCATGGACGGGGGAGATTACACCAATATATCTGTACACCAGGCCCTATATGGGCTGCAGTGATGGGTGTATAGATCTGGCAAGGCATGGACCAGGAGATTACACCAATATATCTGTACACCAGGACCTATATTGGCTGCAGTGATGAGTGTATAGAACTGGCAAGGCATGGACGGGGAGATTACACCAATATATCTGTACACCAGGACCTATATGGGCTGCAGTGATGGGTGTATAGATCTGGCAGGGCATGGACCGGGAGATTACACCAATATATCTGTACACCAGGACCTATATGGGCTGCAGTGATGGGTGTATAGATCTGGGAAGGCATGGACGGGGAGATTACACCAATATATCTGTACACCAGGACCTATATGGGCTGCAGTGATGGGTGTATAGACCTGGCAAGGCATGGACCAGGAGATTACACCAATATATCTGTACACCAGGACCTATATGGGCTGCAGTGATAGGTGTATAGATCTGGCCAGGCATGGACCGGAGATTACACCAATATATCTGTACACCAGGACCTATATGGGCTGCAGTGATGGGTGTATAGATCTGGCAAGGCATGGACCAGGAGATTACACCAATATATCTGTACACCAGGACCTATATGGGCTGCAGTGATGGGTGTATAGATCTGGCAAGGCATGGATGGGGAGATTACACCAATATATCTGTACACCAGGACCTATATGGGCTGCAGTGATGGGTATATAGATCTGGCAAGGCATGGACTGGGAGATTACACCAATATATCTGTACACCAGGACCTATATGGGCTGCAGTGATGGGTGTATAGATCTGGGAAGGCATGGACGGGGAGATTACACCAATATATCTGTACACCAGGACCTATATGGGCTGCAGTGATGGGTGTATAGATCTGGCCAGGCATGGACCGGAGATTACACCAATATATCTGTACACCAGGACCTATATGGGCTGTAGTGATGGGTGTATAGAACTGGCAAGGCATGGACCAGGAGATTACACCAATATATCTGTACACCAGGACCTATATGGGCTGCAGTGATGAGTGTATAGATCTGGCAAGGCATGGACCGGGAGATTACACCAATATATCTGTACACCAGGACCTATATGGGCTGCAGTGATAGGTGTATAGATCTGGCCAGGCATGGACCGGAGATTACACCAATATATCTGTACACCAGGCCCTATATGGGCTGCAGTGATGAGTGTATAGATCTGGCAAGGCATGGACCAGGAGATTACACCAATATATCTGTACACCAGGACCTATATGGGCTGCAGTGATGGGTGTATAGATCTGGCAAGGCATGGACGGGGAGATTACACCAATATATCTGTACACCAGGACCTATATGGGCTGCAGTGATGGGTGTATAGATCTGGCAAGGCATGAACTGGGAGATTACACCAATATATCTGTACACCAGGACCTATATGGGCTGCAGTGATAGTGTATAGATCTGGCAAGGCATGGACGAGGAGATTACACCAATATATCTGTACACCAGGACCTATATGGGCTGCAGTGATAGTGTATAGATCTGGCAAGGCATGGACCAGGAGATTACACCAATATATCTGTACACCAGGACCTATATGGGCTGCAGTGATGGGTGTATAGATCTGGCAATGCATGGACTGGGAGATTACACCAATATATATGTACACCAGGACCTATATGGGCTGCAGTGATGGGTGAATAGATCTGGCAAGGCATGGACGGGGGGATTACACCAATATATCTGTACACCAGGACCTATATGGGCTGCAGTGATGGGTGTATAGATCTGGCAAGGCATGGACGGGGAGATTACACCAATATATCTGTACACCAGGACCTATATGGGCTGCAGCGATGGGTGTATAGATCTGGCAAGGCATGGACGGGGAGATTACACCAATATATCTGTACACCAGGACCCATATGGGCTGCAGCGATGGGTGTATAGATCTGGCAAGGCATGGACAGGGAGATTACACCAATATATCTGTACACCAGGATCTATATGGGCTGCAGTGATGGGTGTATAGATCTGGCAAGGCATGGACGGGGATATTACACCAATATATCTGTACACTAGGACCTATATGGGCTGTAGTGATGGGTGTATAGATCTGGCAAGGCATGGACGGGGAGATTACACCAATATATCTGTACACTAGGACCTATATGGGCTGCAGTGATGAGTGTATAGATCTGGCAAGGCATAGACCAGGAGATTTCACCAATATATCTGTACAGCAGGACCTATATGGGCTGCAGTGATGGGTATATAGATCTGGCAAGGCATGGACGGGGAGATTACACCAATATATCTGTACACCAGGACCTATATGGAATGTAGTGATGGGTGTATAGATCTGGCAAGGCATGGACGGGGGAGATTACACCAATATATCTGTACACCAGGACCTATATGGGCTGTAGTGATGGGTGTATAGATCTGGCAAGGCATGGACGGGGAGATTACACCAATATATCTGTACACCAGGACCTACATGGGCTGCAGTGATGGGTGTATAGATCTGGCAAGGCATGGACCAGGAGATTACACCAATATATCTGTACACCAGGACCTATATGGGCTGCAGTGATGGGTATATAGATCTGGGAAGGCATGGACGTGGGAGATTACACCAATATATCTGTACACCAGGACCTATATGGGCTGCAGTGATGGGTGTATAGATCTGGCAAGGCATGGACCAGGAGATTACACCAATATATCTGTACACCAGGACCTATATGGGCTGCAGTGATGGGTATATAGATCTGGCAAGGCATGGACTGGGAGATTACACCAATATATCTGTACACCAGGACCTATATGGGCTGCAGTGATGGGTGTATAGATCTGGGAAGGCATGGACGGGGAGATTACACCAATATATCTGTACACCAGGACCTATATGGGCTGCAGTGATAGGTGTATAGATCTGGCCAGGCATGGACCGGAGATTACACCAATATATCTGTACACCAGGCCCTATATGGGCTGCAGTGATGAGTGTATAGATCTGGCAAGGCATGGACCAGGAGATTACACCAATATATCTGTACACCAGGACCTATATGGGCTGCAGTGATGGGTGTATAGATCTGGCAAGGCATGGACGGGGAGATTACACCAATATATCTGTACACCAGGACCTATATGGGCTGCAGTGATGGGTGTATAGATCTGGCAAGGCATGAACTGGGAGATTACACCAATATATCTGTACACCAGGACCTATATGGGCTGCAGTGATAGTGTATAGATCTGGCAAGGCATGGACCAGGAGATTACACCAATATATCTGTACACCAGGACCTATATGGGCTGCAGTGATGGGTGTATAGATCTGGCAATGCATGGACTGGGAGATTACACCAATATATATGTACACCAGGACCTATATGGGCTGCAGTGATGGGTGAATAGATCTGGCAAGGCATGGACGGGGGGATTACACCAATATATCTGTACACCAGGACCTATATGGGCTGCAGTGATGGGTGTATAGATCTGGCAAGGCATGGACGGGGAGATTACACCAATATATCTGTACACCAGGACCTATATGGGCTGCAGCGATGGGTGTATAGATCTGGCAAGGCATGGACGGGGAGATTACACCAATATATCTGTACACCAGGACCTATATGGGCTGCAGCGATGGGTGTATAGATCTGGCAAGGCATGGACAGGGAGATTACACCAATATATCTGTACACCAGGACCTATATGGGCTGCAGTGATGGGTGTATAGATCTGGCAAGGCATGGACGGGGATATTACACCAATATATCTGTACACTAGGACCTATATGGGCTGTAGTGATGGGTGTATAGATCTGGCAAGGCATGGACGGGGAGATTACACCAATATTTCTGTACACTAGGACCTATATGGGCTGCAGTGATGAGTGTATAGATCTGGCAAGGCATGGACTGGGAGATTACACCAATATATCTGTACACCAGGACCTATATGGGCTGCAGTGATGGGTGTATAGATCTGGCAAGGCATGGACGGGGAGATTACACCAATATATCTGTACACCAGGACCTATATGGGCTGCAGTGATGGGTGTATAGATCTGGCAAGGCATGGACGGGGAGATTACACCAATATATCTGTACACCAGGACCTACATGGGCTGCAGTGATGGGTGTATAGATCTGGCAAGGCATGGACCAGGAGATTACACCAATATATCTGTACACCAGGACCTATATGGGCTGCAGTGATGGGTATATAGATCTGGTAAGGCATGGACGGGGAGATTACACCAATATATCTGTACACCAGGACCTATATGGGCTGCAGTGATGGGTGTATAGATCTGGCAGGGCATGGACCGGGAGATTACACCAATATATCTGTACACCAGGACCTATATGGGCTGCAGTGATGGGTATATAGATCTGGCAAGGCATGGACGGGGAGATTACACCAATGTATCTGTACACCAGGACCTATATGGGCTGCAGTGATGGGTATATAGATCTGGGAAGGCATAGACGTGGGAGATTACACCAATGTATTTGTACACCAGGACCTATACGGGCTGCAGTGATGGGTATATAGATCTGGGAAGGCATGCACGGGGAGATTACACCAATATATCTGTACACCAGGACCTATATGGGCTGCAGTGATGGGTGTATAGATCTGGCAGGGCATGGACCGGGAGATTACACCAATATATCTGTACACCAGGACCTATAGGGGCTGCAGTGATGGGTATATAGATCTGGGAAGGCATGGACGTGGGAGATTACACCAATATATCTGTACACCAGGACCTATATGGGCTGCAGTGATGGGTGTATAGATCTGGGAAGGCATGGACCAGGAGATTACACCAATATATCTGTACACCAGGACCTATATGGGCTGCAGTGATGGGTGTATAGATCTGGGAAGGCATGGACCAGGAGATTACACCAATATATCTGTACACCAGGACCTATATGGGCTGCAGTGATGGGTGTATAGATCTGGCAGGGCATGGACCGGGAGATTACACCAATATATCTGTACACCAGGACCTATATGGGCTGCAGTGATGGGTATATAGATCTGGGAAGGCATGGACGTGGGAGATTACACCAATATATCTGTACACCAGGACCTATATGGGCTGCAGTGATGGGTGTATAGATCTGGGAAGGCATGGACCAGGAGATTACACCAATATATCTGTACACCAGGACCTATATGGGCTGCAGTGATGGGTGTATAGATCTGGGAAGGCATGGACCAGGAGATTACACCAATATATCTGTACACCAGGACCTATATGGGCTGCAGTGATGGTATATAGGTCTGGCAGGGCATGGACTGGGAGAACAGGAGGTGTGGCTAGAGGCATGGCTAGAGGTGTGATTGGAGGTATGGCTGGAGGCCTGATGGAAGTATGGCTTGACATGTGGTGGAGGTGTGGCTAGAGGAGTGGCCAGAGGTGTGATTGGAGGTATTGCTGGAGGACTGTCTGGGGGTGTGATTGAAAGCTTTGATGGAGGTGTAGCTTCAGGTGTTGCTGGAGGAGTGACTGAGGTGGAGTTGGAGGGGTTGCTGGACCTTTGGTCAGTAATGAGATGTGATGGAGGAGTGACTGAGATGTGATGAAGACCTGGCTGGAGGTTTCCTGGGGTTTTTACTGATATGAGATCTTGCATTTGCCCAGATGTGTCTACACCAGGCATGGGCAAACTCGGCCCTCCAGCTGTTAAGGAACTACAAGTCCCACAATGCATTTGCCTTTATGAGTCATGACTGTGGTTGTCAGACTCCTGCAATGCATTGTGGGACTTGTAGTACCTTAACAGCTGGAGGGCCAAGTTTGCCCATGCCTGGTCTACACTAAAGAGCGTCTCAAATCAGGATAGTGTTGCCCTCCCTTTGTCATTTTTGTATTCCCACCCCTCAACACATGGAAAGAATAGCCGACACAGATGGTGATTGAGGAAACGTTTATTGGCTATTTGGCCCCGTAGTCGGTACAGAGACATCAGCAGAGACTTGGGTTGGAGGGCTGTGCAAAAGGCATCACAGCTGATCAGTGTTGAACTCTGAGAGGTTTCTGGCATTTAGGAGGAGGGGGCAGAAGTGGGTTTTTCCTCCCGGGACACAGGAATGGGCCTCTCGCTGTGGCTGGAGTCCATATTGGACATCATTTTGGGACCAGTGAAGGTCAAGATGCCATCGGCAGAGAGTGAACAGCTGATGGAGGATTGGTCCAGGCTGGAGGGGAGGCGATAGCGGCGGTGGAACTCCCGGGAAATGTATCCATGGTCATCCTGGAGGAAAGAATGGGGAGGGAAGGAACAAGGTCAATATGAGATTCCACCATATTGGGCTCTATTCACAAAACCATGTGCGGTAACTCTTTTTTGGGTGAAAAATTACCTCCAGTTATAATTCACTAAAAATAGTGAAAATAGTGAGTATTCACTAAAAATGTACCAAGTGTGATAAATGTTTGATAAAAGTGCGGTAAAACAGGTGATAAAACAGGTGATAAACTGGTGATAAAACAGGTGATAAAACTGTCAGTAATATGAACGGAAATAAAGCTTTTTTTGACCACTGTAGGGCAGCCCAAATACTTGCCACCCATTACACAGAGACCACCCAGGATAGCCTGTCACATTTAAAGTTGGACCTCAACTCTTGCACAGGACAGAAGGAAAACATATATAAATGCACCCCGTATGTATATAATTTAGCCTGTCTATTTCACCCGCATCTGTGAATAATCACAACTGTAATTTGAGCTCTCAGCTGTGCCAGCTGGCTGCCTCAGCAGAGCAGCTAATGTGTAAATACAGGATGTTAACCCTATGTCTGCTTCCATGAAAGCAGGAAGTACATACACTGGAGATTTTTTGCTGGATTTGTATCAGCTGTAACAAAGAAATGTTTTTCTTTAAAGGTAATTATGCTGCTGCTTATCTTTTACAGCAGAGAGGAATTTCCTCCTCGGCATCTATAAAATCATCTAAAAGACTGTACAAGGTGTGAAAGTGCGCCTTGAGATTAGACACACTCGTCTTTTCTGCCTTCTGTGTAAAATTGACATGAACTCAAGCAAAGAAAGCTCAAAAGGCTCCATCCTGAAGGCCAAAAGCAGAGAAGTGATAATTATCACCTACCATTTGTAGGTGATAAAAACATCCTTAATTAACACCAACTTTTCAATTGAGAATTTTAAATTGGAGATAAATTTTGAGGTAATTACCACACTTTTACTGCATGAGGTAATTTATTGAGAAAAAAATGTGTGAATTTCAAAATGGAGATATTTTGGTCGGTGTTTATCACTACCTAATTTAACTCATGCGGTAACTCATTGAGAATAGAGCCCATTGTAGTGATGGTCATGGAGAAGCATGTGATCAGTGTGATCAGGTGATAGACATGCAAGTCTCTGATTGGTGATGGTTGTGTCTAGGAGAAGTCATGGAGAAGCATGTGATCAGTCTGGTCAGGTGATAGATATGCAAGTCTCTGATTAGTGATGGTTGTGTCTAGGAGAAGTCATGGAGAAGCATGTGATCAGTCTGGTCAGGTGATAGATATGCAAGTCTCTGATTAGTGATGGCCGTGTCTAGGAGAAGTCATGGAGAAGCATGTGATCAGTCTGGTCAAGTGATAGATATGTAAGTCTCTGATTAGTGATGGTTGTGTCTAGGAGAAGTCATGGAGAAGCATGTGATCAGTCTGGTCAGCTGATATATATGTAAGTCTCTGATTAGTGATGGTCTGTCTAGGAGAAGTCATGGAGAAGCATGTGATCAGTGTGGTCAGGTGATAGATATGTAAGTCTCTGATTAGTGATGTCATGTCTAGGAGAAGTCATGGAGAAGCATGTGATCAGTCTGGTCAAGTGATAGATATGTAAGTCTCTGATTAGTGATGGTTGTGTCTAGGAGAAGTCATGGAGAAGCATGTGATCAGTCTGGTCAGGTGATAGATATGCAAGTCTCTGATTAGTGATGGTTGTGTCTAGGAGAAGTCATGGAGAAGCATGTGATCAGTCTGGTCAGGGGATAGATATGTAAGTCTCTGATTAGTGATGGGTGTGTCTAGGAGAAGTCATGGAGAAGCATGTGATCAGTCTGGTCAGGTGATAGATATGTAAGTCTTTGATTTTTCTAGTGATGGTCATGTGATAAAGCAGGATGTAATTGTCATAATATAGCAGCCATTTGTGATATTGTATATAATACAGAAGCATTTTTTTTGTTTATTTTCTGTCTGCTGTGTACTATTTCAGATGTGTATGTATGTTAAGAAGCCAGTCTGGCAGCTGGCTTTGGAAATAATTGTCACCTGGCTGAAGGAAGCTGCTAATTTTATTGTCTGTATGGCAGTGTAAAGTACATTTGCATTCAGTTTCTTAAGTTAATTAGGTAACGACCCACTCTTTTGTCCTGAATCTGCTCAAAAGGTGTTGCATTGCTTTGAACTTTGTATGCATGTAAACAGCCTGAAATGTTGGAAGCTAAAACAGGAACCTTTGAAGTTTGCATATCACATCCAGCAAGGATATGACAAGAGTTCTGTGCAAACCTTCTGAGGAAATTAAATTATATCTGGACTTGTACCCTCGGGATACGCTGCTCGCTATAAAAATTGGCTTGAGAGACTTAGGACTTGTAGTCCCCTGGAGATAGCAAAGACGCTGGAACTGCCCTGGTCCAACCAGCTGTTACGTTCTCCCGCAAAAACGTTCAGACCTTCATGCTGGTAACATTTTATTCCCGTTTTTATTTTTGAGCAAACTGTCTTGTGTGTCCTTGTATTTTTACTTTGTTTTTGTAAATCTTTTGTATATATTACTTTCTGCACTGTTCCACTTTTTTCTGAAATATTAAATATTTATTTAATAAGTTTGACTTCTGATGTACTTGCAAAACTCATAGTCTGGGAGAGACTGCAGTGTAATTTGCATTACAAGTTCAGTGCCTGAATGTGCCTTGCTACTGTGTTTGTATTGTGTGTGTGTGGCGTTCCCGTATTTTGGCCGAAGCACGCGGCTGAACCAAATACGAAAACGCTGGACTGAGTGCAGGCTACTTGACAGCAGAGTGGGAATTATTGAAGTGTCTAGCAGCAGCTAGTGGTGGCAGTGAGAAGTGTTTATGAGGAGTGACAGCCTTGTGTTGGCTTAAATAAGGCTGCTTCCCCTCACGATTTAGTCAAAACCCCAGTTGGGAACCGTTTCTGCAGGCTTGCCGTGGGGCCGGTTCCTGACAGTGATCACAGCAAATCAGAGCTTTGCAAATCTATCAGCTGATCAAATGCTTCTCCATGACTTCTTCTAGACATGGCCTTCACTACTTATCAGTAAAACTTTCACCATTAACCTTCCTGGCGGTATAAGCCACGCAGGAGGTTTTCTCAGGCCCTACTGGGCCGATTTACTTAATTTTTTTTTTGCTGGACGCCTAGCACTTTGCTAGCTGCGTCAGCACACCGATCGCCTCCCCCCGCTCGATCGCCGCTATCCGTCACGCCGCGCGCCCCCCCCCAAACCCCGTGCGCTGCCTGGCCAATCAGTGCCAGGCAGCGCCGAGGGGTGGATCGGGACTCCCATGGTGACGGGGGGAGCCCTCCAGGAAATCCCGTTCTTTGAACGGGATTTCCTGATCGAAGCGGGCGGGGGGATGCGGCTGAGCAGCGGCTATCATGTAGCGAGTCCTAGGCTCGCTACATGATTTAAAAAACAAAACTGCTGCGCTGCCTCCTGGCGGAAATAATTAAACCGCCAGGAGGGTTAATTGTATCTATAATGTAAATGTAAAGCAAATATCCCCCTCTGTGAAGGTCAGCCACAACAAATCCATCTGGATCGAGAAGGGGGAAGGTCTTGCACACATTGTACAATCTGATTGAAATATGTAGTATAGAATTCCGATTACTCACACATTAGATGTCCATGCAATTGATTGTACAATCCTATTGCTGTGTGTGTGGCTCCTGATATCTCAGGTGACTTGTCTGTTCTGGAAGAGGGAATAGTGGTGTGCTGGAGGCATTCAGCATTGCTTTTTCTTCATTCCCTGAACTCCCAAATCCCAGAGGATCAACACATTGCACACCCAGCCCCCCCCCCCCCCCCGTCCCCACACCCCACCGGTGCAGTCCAGATTGTGCCCGTTTTATCCAATAGCCCTGTTTTAGTGTCAGACAGGATTGGGAGGACAGCTACGTCTCTTAGGGTTTGGTTGCTGTCTCCCACCCTGGGGTGTTCCTAAAGGCGGGAGACATCTGGAGGTCCCTGTCATATGGAAATCATAGAACCTCGGTGGCCTGGAATTAGCGTATGCATACCACCCCCTCACATGACCAACTTTATGCCAGATAACTGGCTGAATGTCATGCTGGGGTATGGAGGGGCGGGGCCACAGATTAGTTCAGTCATGTAACTAATATTGGCTGCCTTGAAGGTCTCCAGGTTAGGAAGAGAACATTGGTTCCAGCAGATGACCGCTTACCTGTCTCTCGCTGTGCTTTCCATGGATCTCCACAAAGTCTTCCACAATCTTCACCGTCAGGTCCTCAGGGGAGAAATGTTTCACATCCAGGTTAATGACAAAGCGATCGCGGTCTGAGCGCACCTGGGAAGAGACAGCATCACACCTCAGCAGGGCAGGCAGATGGTTACACAAAGGAAAATTCCAGAATATCCTAGCGTTATGGGGGACCCCCAACCATCACACCCCTGGAGGGTCCAAGGATGGTGGTCTGTTCATCCATTTCACCACAACCACTGCAGGGCTGCCAGTCCATAAGAGTGAAGGCAAGGAGTCGTACACCTCCCTCGGTGAGGAGGTTCTCTCTCAGCAATGCCTGCCTGAAAGGGGCAGCTCCAGCGTCATATTGTTAGGGCTGTGCAAAAGGGGCATGACTACTGATGGGTGGGGCTTTTTTGGGTGATCAAAATCAAGGTTGGTAGGGCGCTTTAGCTATCTTTTGCCTAATTCAGGTGCTAAAACGATAGGAACCAAATGTATACATCACAAACATAACTTAGAGGCTTTTTAGCAGAGCAGATTGTCCAAATGATGGTGCTATTATAGAAGAAACGTTACCTACAGATGTACTTGGGTAGTTTTCTGGCATGCTTTAATCCTTACTTGCTAGCAAGCTGCTCCTGTGTGGACAGATTGCAGACAAATCATTCCAGCCCCCAGCCTGTGTCTCGGGACTTTACAAGCAAGGGGAGGGGGAGGAGCCAGGAGGGGGAGAAACCGTGTGTGTGTGTGTGTAATGCCTTATCTTAGTAGCTGAGTATTGCTGGAGACTAAAGCTTGTATTTTACAGATCTGAAGTTTTCTTTTTATCCTGATTCAAAACTTCCTGGGCTTGATTCACAAATCGGTGCTAACTGTTAGCACGCCTGTGAAAACCCCCTTAGCACGTCTAAATGAGCTTTTCGCGCGCAAAACTTTATGCACATAAAACTTTACGCGCGCACTGTACAGAGCGCAAAGCGCCCATTAAAGCCTATGGGACTTTGCGCGAGTATAGGACTTTGCGCGAGTATAGGACTTTGCGCACGCAAAACTTTGCGCGCAGTACTTAGCGCACGATCTGGTTGAGAAAACCGGTGCTAACCTACTTAGCACCCTGGTTAGCGCGCCTAAAGACTTTAGACGTGCTAAGTAGGTTAGCCCCGCATAGTGAATCAAGCTACCTGTCTGTAAAATCCAAGCTCTGGGTTGTTGGCCAATTTATAGGAAAAACAGTAAGCTTTCAGCTTGTAAGCTTTCTTCAGACTCTATTCATGTTGACTGACAATGTTAGAACATACAATCAGAAGGAGGTATTGTCACAGGGCCCCTAGTGGCCGGACCGCAAATTGCCTTCCAATCGGTTTCAGCTCACAGACCATGCAAGCTGTGGTCACAGTTGGTGCGCAGAAACCACTGGAAATTTGGCAGCAGACGGACTAGAAGGGAGCCTGTGAGTTACGGTAATTACAAATTACACACCATTTCAGGGTATAACTGCCACCACCTCTGTTACCATGAGACAGAGGAACTCACTGACTGGCTGATTCTAGACCTGCAAATAAAAATGGTTAAACACACTCTATTCTGTCTAGCTAGCGACAATAGTAGCGTCTCTTCAGAAACCAGGTTCAGTTTGTGCGGATGAATAGCAGGGTAGCTGAATCAATAAAGGACGGTTAGTGTCTTTTATTAAGAATGCAACATAAATAATTATTATATACAGAAAATCATTAAAATCAACAATTATAGAAACATCAATAGCCAGTATGAAAAATAAAAAGGGAGAAAATACTTAGTTTGTGGAAAGATGTCCTTTCTGGGAAAATCATAAGGTTCTTGGTTTCAGTTCAGTTCAGTTAGGAGCAAAGTTCAGACAAGATGGCCGCCACTGTTCCTCAAAGTGGCAGCATGCTCCCATGAAGGTGGAATGTGGAGGAATGAGGGAGGAGTCCCTCGCAGACACTTTTGACTGGCCCCTATCTTTGGGTGGAGTCTCAGGTTCAGCCCAGGGGTTGGACAGGGCCGGTGAGCCCCCTGGCTGGGTGCTCTCTGCCCACCAAATATGACATTTGTCATATCTCGGCTTACGCTTTCTGCACACACATGACCATCACAGATTCATATTCCTCAGAATAGGCCAGTTCATATAATACCAAACTTGGGCATGTTTGCATGCCCGGTTACAAAACAGTGGAGTACCTCGAGTTCTGATTCTGCCAGTGGCCCCAATTTAATATCAAAATACTCACAAGATCCGGACCAGCAGAATGATATAACTCCCACAGCTCTCCGATGTATGGTACTTCTAAAACATGCATAAAGATCATAACTCTATGTTTCCCTATCCTGGCTGAATGGTTCCGCCAGAGCCGGGACAAGGTCCTCCAGCACCCAAAGCTGAGACACCAAAGTGCGCCCCTCCATCCCTGCCACCCCAGCTGTCACACACTGATTGCTATTACACTAAGAGGGCCCCTGGGCCCACAACCTCCCCAACACCTTAATATCTAGTTATCTGGCTTGCAGTCACTGCCATGTATCCCCTTTTCTTATTTCTTTCTGCTTCATACACAATTAGGAATGACAGCTGAATGAATTCTGCGCCCCCTCATACACTGCGCCCTGAGGCTGGAGCCTCTCCAGCCTATGCCTCGGCCCGGCCCTGGGTTCCGCTAAGTCTGCCCCCTGCTGGGATTAGCTTCTATGGCTCTGAAAAGACTCCTGGTTTGTTAATTAACATCTGAGTGTTACACCTCTGGCTTCATTAGCAAGTCACAGGGCCAGGTTTCCTGCCAGCTGGGAACAGAGGGAAAAAAACTGTCTTATAAAAAAAAACCAGGAATGTCAGTCTCTGATCGCTGCAATGACTGGCAAATCTAACCAAGAAAGCGATCAGGGAATCGACTTTGCAAATCCTTCCGATTCACCTGTGTTTCGGCTGTTCCGTGACAAGTATCATCCAGATACATTAATTACAAGGGATCTTGCAAGGATTGTGATGTATTTATGGCAAATAGATAACACCCTTGGTTTACTTATTACCTGCATAGACTCAGGCTGACATAAAGAGTTTTATACAGACCCTGTCCTGCTCACTGTACACTGCTGGAGCCTGGAAACAGTCAACTGCATGTTAGTGAGTGGGGGGACACTTAGAGGGGAACAGTGATTTCCGGAGGGGGGGTGGGGCAGTGCCCCAGGGTAGCACCGCCCTTCCTGGCTGCATCCAGAATACACTTTAACAGGTCCAAAGTAACCAGCACACCATTGAAGGTGGAGATCTCGGAATAATTCAGCACGAAAGTGCTTCACAGTTCCACCACCGACTGTTCCATGGCCGATTGTTGTTACCTTGATAAAGAGAGCCCTCTGTGACGCTCTGCGGTTCCCAAGAAAATCGCTTATGCGTCATGTGAGCGATAAAACGCAAGTTTATTTGCAAAAACAACCAAAATTACATTTTTTGGGGTTTAAATCCACTTTTTTTTTCTCTTCTCCCTGGCTCATTGGTAGCTTCTAATTACAGGACCTCTCACCTCAGTGTTAAAAGCTGTGACCTGGAAGGACATAGCCCCCCCCCTGCTGTGTGACAATGTCATCCATCACAGATAAGCCTGACAGAATCTAATAAAAACTGAGCAAGGAGAGACAAGCAGACTCCAGCTTTCACACCTCCACACAGAACTAGCAAATGCACAGGTCTTATCAGGGTCTCTCTGGAAGCAGCTGACCTACTGTGACCCAGGAATCCCCAATATCCATATTTCCTTCACATTTTCTTCATAATTCATGGCATAGCAATTCTCTATGCCCATTAAATCTGCACAGGTTGTGGGATTCCGCAGGACGCTGGTTCTGAGAGGTTTACGGAACAATCGGACTCCTAGATCTAGCGTAAGACTGTTTTAAAATAACCCTCTAATACCCCAGGGGTGTGATCCCCCAAGTTTGATATCATTGTTATCGATAAATTCTGACAAACCTAAAGATGTTATTAGATTTAACATAACCTGTATGGTTTTGAAGATTAGCACACCTATCCTGATTCAGGTATATTCCTGTGTCCATGAGAAGGGGCGGGCATATCTCATGTTCCAAAGAGGTGTGTGATTCCCGCCCCCTAACTCCTCCTTGCTGAAGTGAGGGGTATAACTTAACTGGGCCCAGGTTGTCGAGGGTCCTTCACCTTTAATCTGACGTCGAAGTAACATCAATCGACCAGCCCGCCAGGGCACGGGCCAAAACCGCCATTTTGGACTTCCTCCAAAGACTTGCGATTGCCGCATGGACTACCAATAACAGTATTTGAACTATACAATAAGACATTCTGTTTCTTTTCATCTCTACTCTCTTTCTATCAAAACAATCTGTTCTGCCGGACAGGTATATCTATCTGTGGGCTGAATTATGCTGTGTGTATGTAGTTTAGAATAAAACTAAACGATTTTATCTTTCAGTCTTGTGCCTTTTCTGGTCATCTGATTGCTGCTACAATGAATCTGCCCTCTGAAGAGTCAGTCATACTACCGCATTGTTTTATGATTTGCTTATAACTTGTTGATTTGCTAGCTAGGTTGTAAATAACCGTTTCTTCCTTCTAGGATTAGCTAGTACCAGATTTCCTGTGCGAAATTGATAACTTTAGTTTCTCGATTGGACATACAATTCGAGATTGCATCATATATGGACCCAGTAACCTTTCTTTAAATGTCACATTGCTCACAGTCTTTAAGCCTTTGGAAGTGATTATTCCCCGAACGGTGACTGGAGCATGTCGAACGCGATTGGGCTGGCTACCGTATTATGACAACGTTGGGGTCTCTTCGCCCTAGTTAGAGACTGTCTGCTCCATTCATCCAATCAGACAGTGGTGGCAGTGTAATTACCCGATTTCCAGCGCGAAATCGATATTTTTAGTTTACCGATTGTACATACAATCGGGATTGTACATGTATGGGCACCGCCAACCAATCTTAACCGTTTACTACGCACACAGTGACTTTGCCTCCAGCAGTCTCTAGTGCATGAGACCTGCATGGCAACAGTGGCCTAGTAATACGGGATTGGTAAGGGATTGTCCCATTACATATTGTCGGCAGCTGCGCGATCAATCTTTATTGTCAGTCTGTTCACCGTACTTCCTGCGTATGCTAACGGGAGCAGATTAGACGGGATTGGCACGCTCTGTCACATTAACCTCCTTCCTCTGACAACCCAGCAACCGGTCTTCGTTGTCCATCTGCTCACTGTACTTCCTGCGTATGGTAACGGGAGCAGATTAGACGGGATTGGCACGCTCTGTCACATTAACCTCCGTCCTCTGACGATCCAGCAACCGGTCTTCGTTGTCCGTCTGCTCACCGTACTTCCTGCGTATGCTAACGGGAGCAGATTAGACGGGATTGACACGCTCTGTCGCATTCACCTCCTTTCTCTGACAATCCAGCAACTGGTCTTTGTTGTCCGTCTGCACCCGTACTTCCGGTGTACGCTAACGGGAGCAGATTGGACGGGATCGCGGGGCTGGATTGTCACACCCTCCATGACCCCGAAAGCGTTGTTGGTGGTTCTGCGGACGGCTTTGACATTTACTAAATCTCAGACCTTTAAAGGGACTCAGAGCACCTCTCATAGGCATGCCTTTAAGACCAGTAGTGCAAAGTAATTAAAGATGCATACCGTTCTGCAGCTTGTGCTTTCCACTTTTATTTGATGCCTGAATCGTCGTTCTACACCAAATAGTTTTCATTTGATTTCAATATTGCGGCTGCCATCTTGGCTATGTTATTACTTCCGGGTCACCCCTGTCTTCTCTGTTAGAGAAGTGCATCACTGAATGAGGCAGGAAGAGGAAGTGACACGCATGGCCGTTGCATAAGGCTCCTCCAGAGGGGTCATAGCACGACTTTGTTGGAAGTCGTCTTTCTTAAAAGCATGCCCATGAGAGGTGCTCGGAGTCCCTTTAATAGTGTGCTGCCAATCCAGGAACCTTTACTCCCACGATAAACAGGCGGTACATGACTCAGACACGATCTACTAACACTGGATAGGAGCGGAACACCCAACGGCCCCGCAGTCTGCTATTACATGGCAACACGTTTGTTAGAATTTAAGTATTATATGATTGAATTTGTAGGCCTCAGTTACTTTAACAAAGGTTAGTTAAAAGACTTGATTTGCAGAGTCTCCCTTTAAAGAGGATTTCTAGAAGCACTGAAGAACAGTGTGATTTGGGAACTCCCAAGGCTGTATCAGAGATATCCAGTACAGAGGCGAGACTAGCTGGCGACGAACAACATAAACATGAGCCATTGTTATGAAAATATTCTCACAAGAACATTAAACAAATGGCCTCTTCAGAACAAGAGGACAGTTCTTAGAACTAGGTGATAGTTCGGGCATGCGCAGGAAAGACTGTGCCTTCCATTGTATCACAAGGTTTTATCAGCCAATAGCAGGCGATAACCTGCTCAGATGATGTCACACTTAACGCTTTAGTGGTTGGTACTAAAGCAGCTGATGGGCTCCAGAGAGCCACTTCTGACCACTGCTGCTGCTTTGTCTGATGTCTGGCTGATGACTTCTACCCTTTCCTTTTATGTGTAATGTATTGTCATCTTATCTAACTGTATGCTGTATATAGGCCTATGGGCTACATAGTATAGATGGAACATAAGAGGGAACCTGGCTGCCATGCAATGGAACCAAGAGCTGTAATGCAAAGAGTACTTACTACAGAACAATTGCTTCCCTGTGTAGGGATGAGCATCTGTATATTGGTTTACTGAATAAACTCCTTGAAACTGTGATGACGCCTAAGAAGTTCTATCTCCTATGCTGTTGCTGTGATGAGAGTCAAGTTATCACACTTCCTGTGATATGGTGCCGAACGAAGGGGTAGTGTTGTTGCCAATAGCAACCGACGTATAGATTTTTACAATTAGTGCCATGAAACCCAGTGCTGTCTCGCAGAAAAGGTCCGGGGCCATAGATGTCAGTCTATCAAGGACTTTCACAGCAAAACAAGCGGAGAAGACGCTGGAAGCTTATCAAGTAAGATAAGTGTGTGCGAGGCGGTAAGGAGTGCGGAATGAAGTTTGAGTAAATATAGCGGCAAATCTCTTGGGGCGTCAGAGAAACTGTGCTGTACACACAGTTAATGCCAAAACAGGATCCAGAGAAGAAGTGATCCAGGGCAGCGGCTGTGCAAATTGCCGTGAGGGGAACGAATGGATCAGCTGAGCAGAGGTCTCAGAAACTCAGAGGGCATCCAGAGATTCGTGAGAAAGATTTGCCATGGCTGTACGAACTGTCATTCGATTTGCAGAGCGTCTAACTGCACACAGGAGTTTGGCAATATGGAATCGAGAAAGCTGAGATGCTGGCAGCAGAGACAGAGATGTCAGTCGGATAAGCAAAAGTTTCCAGAGGCCAATCCTGGTTTGGAGAACAGCGAGATTTCCGAGATCGGAAAGAGACTAAAAAAAAATAAATAAAAAAATAAATAAAAAAATAAACACTGACTGAGCAAAGCATAGTGCAAATTGCTAATGTTTTTCTTTCCCAAGGTTGTGCTTTTATAATGAAGAGTACCGTGCTGATGGTGATCCTAGGTTGCCATTCCGTCCTAGGAGAACGAAGAGAGGACATTCTCATGTATAATAAGGGGTTAATGAGAATGCAAGGCCCAAGCATGTTAATGTTTGGTGACAAAGGTACTGATCCTTTCACACCTCCCTCCGCTTGGCACAGATGGACCAAGCAGGGATGGAGGAAAAGAGCACAAGTGCCAGGAGAAAACAAATTTCATGGCACAAGGTGGGTGACAGGTCTGAAGGGTCAGGTGTGCGGGCAGTGGGAATTGAATGGCAGTGTAAATCTGCTGTGGAATGTCACACTCCCGAACCAACGCACCGATCCAAAGTTTTGTTAAAAGGTACATTGCAGTACAATGGGTACGTGCAAAAGGTGGAGTGTGTGATTCGGGGGTACCTTGTCTTGGTTATGCAGAGTGAGATGGTTCCAGATTGGAGAGGAACGAGTAGGAGGCGTCAATTCTCCTGCCGGAGAGACGCGGGGGACAACATCACACTCTGGAACTACCAACAGAGGGTGTCTCTGAAACAACTATACACACGTAAAGGCTGGAAAGCAGAAGGGTTTGTAGTTCTCGAAACAAGAAGTAAAAAATCGAGATCCAGCCACATGTTCAGGTGACAAAGAGGGTGGGGAGAGCGATCCCAGGAAAGGGAGTGTCAACACAGGTAACATCATCCTCACTACATGGGTCACAACAGGGGTCAATATTACACAGTCCATATGCAGCCACTTATCCTCATGCTAGATCAGAGCAGGGGCGTCTGTGTCATTAGGCAACTATAAATTTTTGCCTATGGCGCCGTTGGTGGCAGTGGGCGCTCTGTGCGTGTTTATTTATTTTTTTTCTTTCAGCCAGCCTGAGCCAGGTCGGCGCGGGCTGTGACAGGCAGCTCAGCCTGTGCCTGCCGCCTATTGGTCCGCCCCCTTCCTCTCCTCCGTGCAGAGCCTCCGAGCAGCACGCACGTTAGTTTATATGTGAGCTGCGTGCTGCCGCTTACTGGTCCGCCCCCTCTCCTTCTCTTTGCTGAGCGTGCGATCGCCGCATGCAGGTTTGTTTACCATGTCGGTTTGTGAGGATTAATCCCCCCTCCCGCTATAGCCTGCCTGTGTCCCGGGTTGAGCACTCAGGATGGAGAGCGGCATAGGGATTGCAGAGAACAGAGCTGTCACCGCAGGACTTGCATCGTAAACAGAGTAAAGATATACATTTACAAAGCCCTGCGGTGATTGCTCAGCTCTGCAGATATTCTCCTCACCTCGCTGCCTATGCTTTACTTGATGCGGGGCGGGCAACAACACTGAGCGCTGTGCGGGAGGGTAGAGAACGGGGAGCAGAACGAGGAGAAGAGAACCTAGCTTGTAGGCCATGCTCTAGTACTCCCGGGTAGTGTTGTCCGGATCATGAACGATTCGGATCTTTGATCCGAATCTATTTTATGAGTCGATCATCCGAATCATCAAAATGAGTGATTCGGATCGCAAAAGGGGCGGGGCCAGGAGCGACACGCCCCCTCTCAGCGGGCAGCGGGGTCCTGGAAGCAGAGCAGAGATGGATCGCTCTGTTGGAGGGGAGCCAGCCTTGCAGGGAGACAGGTAGATGAGAGAGAGGGGACATGGCTGCCACTGCCAGATATGTGTAGAGCCCACATACTGGCTGTAACGTGCTGCTCATTACAGGCTGTCTGTTCAGTAGTGCTGCACAGTGAACACATTGGAAGCTTTTGGCTCAGCACAGCTCAGTAACTTTGCAGACAGTGTGATTGAAAGGCAATATGATCCTCCTGCACTCGGCACTAAACAGCTGCACTTCACTTCTGGGAATGCTTTCTTTCACTGTGCGACATTTGCATTCAAGGTATACAGATGAACATATAGGTGAAATATATGTAAAGCATATGACTTCAGCATGTGGGTATTACGTGCAAACATTTCTGCTCTCTGCTCGTCCCTCCTCCCTTCTCTGTCCACTCCCTGCCCTCTGTCCATCTTCTCCCCTTCTCTGTGTGTCCACTCCCTCCCCTTCTCTGTCCACAGACCTGTCCTGCTGTTCATTTCACCCCCGAATGCTTCCGGTAGTAAAATGATCCGAGATTCGGATCAAAGATCCGGATCTCTTCAATGATCCGATTCGAATCATCCGGATCATTGAAAAGATCCGAACTTCCCATCTCTACTCCCGGGTGCAGAGACAGAGCAGCATGCTAGTTGCCAGCTACTGCATCCAATCCTGCTGGCAGTCTTCATTGCCCCGCCCCTCAAGCATGTGTCATCGTGGAGAGGAAAGAGAAGAGGACTCCAGTCTCCATCCCTGAAGTTATGGAATGCTGCCTGCCTGACTACTCAGGCAGGTGCTGACCCGGAGTCCGTGCTTCATGCATGCTGGCTGCACAGTGTGTAAGTGTATTGTCTGTGCACAGTGTGTAAGTGTACTGTCTGTGCAATGTGTGTAAGTGTACTGTCTGTGCAATGTGTGTAAGTGTATTGTCTGTGCACAGTGTGTAAGTGTATTGTCTGTGCACAGTGTGTAAGTGTACTGTCTGTGCAATGTGTGTAAGTGTATTGTCTGTGCACAGTGTGTAAGTGTATTGTCTGTGCACAGTGTGTAAGTGTACTGTCTGTGCAATGTGTGTAAGTGTACTGTCTGTGCACAGTGTGTAAGTGTATTGTCTGTGCACAGTGTGTAAGTGTACTGTCTGTGCAATGTGTGTAAGTGTACTGTCTGTGCAATGTGTGTAAGTGTACTGTCTGTGCAATGTGTGTAAGTGTACTGTCTGTGCACAGTGTGTAAGTGTACTGTCTGTGCAATGTGTGTAAGTGTATTGTCTGTGCACAGTGTGTAAGTGTATTGTCTGTGCACAGTGTGTAAGTGTATTGTCTGTGCACAGTGTGTAAGTGTACTGTCTGTGCAATGTGTGTAAGTGTACTGTCTGTGCAATGTGTGTAAGTGTACTGTCTGTGCAATGTGTGTAAGTGTACTGTCTGTGCAATGTGTGTAAGTGTATTGTCTGTGCACAGTGTGTAAGTGTATTGTCTGTGCACAGTGTGTAAGTGTATTGTCTGTGCACAGTGTGTAAGTGTACTGTCTGTGCAATGTGTGTAAGTGTACTGTCTGTGCAATGTGTGTAAGTGTATTGTCTGTGCACAGTGTGTAAGTGTATTGTCTGTGCACAGTGTGTAAGTGTATTGTCTGTGCACAGTGTGTAAGTGTACTGTCTGTGCAATGTGTGTAAGTGTACTGTCTGTGCACAGTGTGTAAGTGTATTGTCTGTGCACAGTGTGTAAGTGTATTGTCTGTGCACAGTGTGTAAGTGTATTGTCTGTGCACAGTGTGTAAGTGTACTGTCTGTGCAATGTGTGTAAGTGTACTGTCTGTGCAATGTGTGTAAGTGTACTGTCTGTGCACAGTGTGTAAGTGTATTGTCTGTGCACAGTGTGTAAGTGTATTGTCTGTGCACAGTGTGTAAGTGTATTGTCTGTGCACAGTGTGTAAGTGTACTGTCTGTGCACAGTGTGTAAGTGTACTGTCTGTGCACAGTGTGTAAGTGTATTGTCTGTGCACAGTGTGTAAGTGTACTGTCTGTGCAATGTGTGTAAGTGTACTGTCTGTGCAATGTGTGTAAGTGTACTGTCTGTGCACAGTGTGTAAGTGTATTGTCTGTGCACAGTGTGTAAGTGTATTGTCTGTGCACAGTGTGTAAGTGTATTGTCTGTGCACAGTGTGTAAGTGTACTGTCTGTGCACAGTGTGTAAGTGTACTGTCTGTGCACAGTGTGTAAGTGTATTGTCTGTGCACAGTGTGTAAGTGTATTGTCTGTGCACAGTGTGTAAGTGTATTGTCTGTGCACAGTGTGTAAGTGTACTGTCTGTGCAATGTGTGTAAGTGTACTGTCTGTGCACAGTGTGTAAGTGTACTGTCTGTGCACAGTGTGTAAGTGTATTGTCTGTGCACAGTGTGTAAGTGTATTGTCTGTGCACAGTGTGTAAGTGTATTGTCTGTGCAATGTTTGTAAGTGTACTGTCTGTGCAATGTGTGTAAGTGTACTGTCTGTGCACAGTGTGTGTGTTCTTTGTGCAATGTGTCTGTGTTATTTAGTCACTGTGTGTAAGTGTATTGTCTGTGCACAGTGTGTAAGTGTATTGTCTGTGCACAGTGTGTAAGTGTATTGTCTGTGCACAGTGTGTAAGTGTATTGTCTGTGCAATGTTTGTAAGTGTACTGTCTGTGCAATGTGTGTAAGTGTACTGTCTGTGCACAGTGTGTGTGTTCTTTGTGCAATGTGTCTGTGTTATTTAGTCACTGTGTGTAAGTGTACTGTCTGTGCAATGTGTGTAAGAGTATTGTCTTTGCAATGTGTGTAAGTGTGTTCTTTGTGGAATGTGTTAGCCACTGTGCGTAACATAGCTCCCAACTGTCCCTCTTTGAGAACCCTGTCCCTGCTAATTTTTTCTACTGAAAAAGTGTGTAATTTACTGTAAACTTGATTTCCATCCTTTAAATTGATGTATTTTTTTATTTTTAAATGTTAATATGAAGGGAAATGAACCAGGATAGAAGGAATCAGTGTGGTTTGAATTATAAAACATTTTTCCTACAAAATGTTTATGATAGGCGTGCTTAGGGGTGTGTCGGGAGCGTGACTAGGGGTGTGTCGGGAGCGTGACTAGGGGTGTGTCGGGGGCATGAGTAGGGGTGTGGCTTGAGTGTCCCTCTTTCTCATCTTAAAATGTTGGGAGGTATGCACACATGGTTGAAGGCACTGTGACGCACCAGGGCTATCGCTGGCTGACTTGGCTACACAAATGCAGAGGCGACACCGGCTCACAGTGAGTGCCCTCTGCCTCTGCTGCTCGCAGCTCTTGATAATTTTTTTATATGCCCCCCTGGCTGGCCCTGATTCCCATCCTCCCCTCCCCCCCACGCTCGCCCATATATCACTTTACAGGCAGTGGCTCCTCTATGGGATGGATTAAATAATATAGCATCATGCCTGCTGCTGTGTGTGGGTCTGGGCAGGACTCAGAGGGAGGGAGACACACATGCTGCACAGTGTGCACACAGTCTGCAGAGGGGAGACCCTCATAGTGAGTGGCGAGCCCCCTCTTCATATTATATGCCCCCCTCTCCCCTGGCTGGCCCTGAGATTTCAGTGGGGGGGGGGGAGTTGTGAGCAGAGATGCTGGCGAACATCTGGGCCCTGTACTACCGGGTCGCTATGACCTGGAGTAGTACGCCTGCGTGGCCCGGCGGCGCGCAACCTAGTATAGCGCTCCTGTTGCCGGGCACTTTCTGCGCATGTGAGTGACATCACACTCATGCGCAGAGAGTGCCCGGCAACAGGAGTGCGATACTAGGTTGCGCACCGCCGGGCCACGTAGGCGTACTACTCCAGGTCATAGCGACCCGGTAGTACAGGGCCCAGAGAGATTCGCCCGGCGAACGGTTCAGGCCATCTCTAGTTGTGAGTTGGACAGACTGTCACTAGGTGTAGGTGGGCATTGGGCAAGCTGTGCTGGGCACTGTGAGCAGAGTTGTTAGGGCCCTTTTCCACTGGCTGTGATCCAATTCAAAAAGAGAATCGCAGCCGTTTTTCTAGACGCAAGAGCACCGTATGTAAATTGTGGTGCTCATTTTCCATTATGCTGCTTCGATCGTGGTTTGGTTTTTGCAGAAATACGATCGCCGGCCAGCGCGATTCTTGTCATGATGGTGTTACATTCCCGATGGCGGAACATGGACAGTGGAAAAAAGTAGCTGGCGTGATCACAAGCACAGGGGTGGGGGTGGAATAAGGGTTGGCACTATGTGTGTGTGTGTGTGTGGGGGGGGGGGGGGGGCGCCGCAGGTTTTCTTGCCTGGAGTGACAAAGTGGCTAGAAACACCCCTGGATCAGAGGCATATTTAGGTAAAACGGCGCCCATGGCAAACACTGAAATTGCGCCCCCCCCCCCCCATTAGAACCCCCTGAATAACCACACCCTCACCTCAGAGCTTGCAGAGTAGCGCTGCAGCGGAGCCTCATACTTTACCTCGTTCCAGCAACGAGACAGGTCTTCTTTTCTTCCTCTTCAGTGTAGCCGCACCATGCAACCAATCACCTTGCAGCTCCCCATGCGAGTCAAGTCATGGTACAGTGTCTGGAGCTGCAAGGTGAGCACTGCACTGAAGAGGAAGTGAAGAGGTCCTGTTCCGTCGTGAAGGTTAAGCATGAAACTCCACTGCTGCACTATTCTGCAAGATATGTGGAGGGTGGAGACAGGTACCGGACATATGAGGATTGTGGGGGAGGGGACACAGCAGTGCACACAAGGCACCATTTTTTTCTATTAGCCCGTGCAGGCGGTAGAGGAGAGCAGCGTATTATGCCCCTGCTTATACTCCAATAACCACCACACAACAGAAACTCACACAGAGAGTACACTACAAAACACACATACACCCCCTGACATAAGCTCCCCTACACTCCAGAAACCACAGCAGAAACTCACACAGATAATACACTACACTGGTAAACATGCACACACATACACAATATATGACATCGCTTTGGCTCTGGTATATTTAGTCAGCAAGTGGACAGTCACTTATTATATTATTACCTGATCTGTGTTACTTATTTTCACCAGCAGCCAGTTGATCTCGCTCTGCTGCCTGTTCTGCCCGCCAGCTGCTTCTCTGACAGTCAGTCACTCTATGTGCATTGTGCACTGTCACCTGACCAGCCGCTTCTGTAGCTACGCACTTTCCCACCCCCATCAGCCCCAGCGGCACAGAGGCAGCCTATCAGGAAGGGGAATCGCCGGGAATGAAAGGCAACAAAGAGGCCAGCGGGCGCCGTTACTATGGATACTGCAGACGCTGGGACTGGCCACCGGGGCAGCGCAGCGGGAGGAGGACTCTCTGGACCTGCGGCGCCTGGCGGAGAAGCATGCCCGGCCGATCAGGAGGAGGATTCGAGCGAGGCGACAAGTGGAGCCTGGAGGTGAGTCGCCCGCCAACGTTGCTATGGCAACCACACTGACAGACCAGGCGCAGAGGACAGAGAGAGCAGCTGTCTGGACCTGAGGATTCGCTGCGCTGGGGATGGACGGCAGCAAGTGGAGGCGTCAGGCGCGAGAAAGGACTGAGTCACCGACGTTGCTAAGGTGACCACAGAAGCCAGAGACAGAGCAGCGGGGAGTCCCGTTCTCTTGAAGGACCTAAAGGGGTGATCTATTGCTTACAGGGGGATGCGCCCCCCCAGGTGAGTGACAAGGGGCGCCCCTGGCAGGTTCCCTATGTGCACCCCTATAGATACGCCACTGTGCTAGATGGGTAAGTGAAGAGGCACTCTTAAATGAAAGATTGTAGAGAGTACATTCTTCCCGACCTAAGGTACGCATTTTGCCTCAGGACATAAAGGGGGGCAAAGGTCCAATCAGGACATTTGGGAACATATGTTGTCATTGAAATGCTAATCAATTTCCCAGAAGAGAGAGTACCTACCGTATTCTTCTGGGGAGGGCCACAAGAGTTAGCATGGGACGTGAGTTGGATGGATCCGGGGACTTTTTGGAGTAGAGAGGTAGAATCCTGGGATACATCAGGTAGCTCTCCGGGGACTCTCTATGATGGAAGGGTGATGGGACTAAAACGGGGGAGTTTAAAAATAGCACCCTTAGTCCGGAAGGATGAAGGACCATGGACATATGGTTTTTGCATCCCACAGTCCCTAGAGTTTAAGGGTCCAAATAGATCGTGCATAATGAGAAGGGGAACCGTGACAGTAAAAGTGGGGGTTCCCACAACGCCTAAAGCTCAGGTAGTCACCCTGCCAGTGACTACCCAGGAACCCCACCTACCGTCAAGCGATGCGCTGTGCCTTTAGCCCAGCGGCATCATGACCCCAGGCGAGTTCTCACGAACTCCCAGTGGGGTGGTAGGGGTTAATAATGAGGGGAGGGAGAAGTAGCTGGAGGCAGGGCTGGGGGGCTGAGCTAGAAGGAGGACAGGAAGTGAAGGGGCCGGGGGTAGTCATTACCTCTGTGGATGGCAGTCTGAGTAAACGTCCCACCCACCCACCCTTAGTTTAATGTTAGTTAGGACGGGAGGGGGGATGGTGGCTTTTTTGTTTTTTAAATAGTAGCCGGAAAGTTTCGGCGCATTTTTTGGGTGGTGGGAGACATGCGTTTGTTAGGTAGGGGGTAAGTTTAGTTAGGTGGTGTATAGTCAGTATTTTAATACTGTTTTTGTTTTCCAGATGTCACAGCTGCGGCGGCGGTCCCCTTCTGCTTGGAGAGGTGGCAAGTAAAGGGACTGAGGGGTCAGAGTGATAAATCGGGGTATGATCAAGAAAATGGACGAGATTCGGATTGGAAAGTATTGGGTAATATGTCAAATAAGATATGCTGCATGTAAGCCCATGGAACTCCCGGGCCAGGTAGCACGGCTGGGGGTATGGCTGCATGCTCAGTGGGATGGTTGGAAGTAAACAGGGGGCTCCTCGGTCGCCACCTAACAGCAGAGGGGGATGAAGTCTTCTTCGAGCACCTTATGTTGGATGCACTGTTATTTATTTGTTATTGGTTTGTGTTAATGAGTTGTTCAATGCTGTGTTAATGAAAGTTGTTTATTATTAATTTGGTTCAGCTGTGGCCGATTAAAGTATCACTCCATCGTACATCTTGGAGTATGTAGTATTCTTTAAGTGTGAGTGTAGGTGAGTGGGTCGGTCATGGCTGATATATATATATAAAAAAAAAAAAAAAATTTGGTTCTGTTGGTGGGAAGTGTTTGGTGGGGGGAAAGGGTGCTAGGGTAGTGTATGTAGTTGGGCGTGAGTGTATAAGGCTGCTGGGTCATGTGAGACACATCAGGTTGTAAAAAGTGGCCCTTTTCAGTTAACTCAACTGAGGGCGACTCCAGTTATCATGGAGGCCCAGCTTCAATTGATCACTTGGCAGATTAACTTAGAAGAGTGGGTAATATCTAATATCTCCCCCAACTGCAGCACTGTCGCTGCCACCCAGGTAAAGGCTTTTATGTCATGGGCACATTCCACAGGGAATAGCGTAGCCAGAAGAAGGTCCCAGGATTTAGCAGATACAATCTTGGGAGTAGAGATGCTCTCAAATTCCAATTCGGATAAAATTGGAATAGGGTTATTCGAATTTCATCCTGCTAATTACTGCGGCTGTGCGGGTGGCCGAGGGGGGTTAATCTTACCCATCAGGCGTCTACTTGCTCCGTCCCTCGGCGCCTCCCACGATGCGTTGCATTCCGGCGTCATGTGACTATACACTTCCTCCTTCAACCCGGAAGGAGGAAGTGTATGTAATCACGTGACCGCCGTATTGGAACGCAGCATGGGAGGCGCCGAGGGACGGAGCAAGAAGGCGGCTGATGGGTAAGATTATCCCCCCCTCGGCCACACGCACAGCCGCAGTAATTAGCAGGATGAAATTCGAATAACCCTATTGGAATTTCATCCGAATTCTAAAGCATCCCTGCTTGGGAGGCATGGGCGCTGGAATGGGGGTAGCAAACAGTGTAGACATAGAAGGGATGACAGAGGTCATTCAACAATTAGGCACATTGGGACAACAGAATGTGGGTACCCAACATCATCTGAACTTGGTTTTGGAACAGTTAATGCACAACACCTATAGAGTTCCGGGGTACACTCAAAGGCACATTCAAATAATTCTTCAGAAGATGATTGCACATGCTAGGGGTACTGCATGGGAGACAGCATGCCTGTCAATGCAGACCGCGGTAACAGCAGATTTTAAGATAATGGCTCAAGCCTTTTCAGAAGGTAAAACTCCTTTACAGCTGAGACTTGACAAGGAGCGATTTGTCGATTTTCCGGGGGAAGGATCTTTTGCATGGAGGCACCGAGATGTGTGGATAATAGTGTTGGGCGAACAGTGTTCGCCACTGTTTGGGTTCTGCAGAACATCACCCTGTTCGGGTGATGTTCAAATTCGGCCGAACACCTGGTGGTGTTCAGCCAAACTGTTCGGGTTCGCCCGAACGGCTTAATGCCTGGCCGAACAGGGCCCTGTTCGGCCGAATACGGCCCCACTATGGGGTCGCAGGCATAAGGGGGGAGAATGCCCCGATCGCGGGGGGGGTCGGAAATTCCCCCCACCCCCTCCGCTAGCGCTCCCCCCTCTGCCCGCTTCCCCATACAAAAGTTTAAGGAAAGTAAAACCGTACCGGTGGTAGTGGCTGGCAGTGGCACTGTGAAGTGAGTGAGGAGAGTGACGCGTTGAGGGAGGCCGGGCAGCGGGCGGTTCAGCGGTAGTACCCTTGTGGTACTTCCGCCCTTTCTCTGACCTCACGTCCTCTGCGTGATGACGCATACGAGGGTACGCGTGACGCGTACCCTCGTATGCAGAGGACGTGAGGTCAGAGAAAGGGCGGAAGTACCACAAGGGTACTACCGCTGAACTGCCCGCTGCCCGGCCTGCCTCAACGCGTCACTCTCCGGACTCCTCCTCCTGACTCACTTCACAGTGCCACTGCCAGCCACTACTACCGGTACCATTTTACTTTCCTTAAACTTTTGTATGGGGAAGCGGGCAGAGGGGGGAGCGCTAGCAGAGGGGGTGGGGGGAATTTCCGACCCCCCCCCCCCCCGCGATCGGGGCATGCTCCCCCCTTATGCCTGCAACCCCATAGGGCCCCCAAAAGCGGGATGTTCGGGGAGTTCGGGTTTCGGCCCGAACATGCCGAACATCGCGGCCATGTTCGGCGAACGTTCCCGAACCCGAACATCCAGGTGTTCGCCCAACACTAGTGGATAAACAGGTGGAAAAGGTGCGACAATTTTTTATGCACCGCTACTTCCTTAGTTCCTAATGATGGAGAAACCCAGGTAGTTTTTCCAGTAGTATCCCTGGGGACACCTGTTTCCTCAACACATGTCTTACACCAGGACCTGAGAGGTCAACGGTTTTTGATGCTAGACGGGGAGGTGAAACAAGTAGATTTGTCCTCATGCGGGCAATTCTCAGAGAGGTACCTGTGTTTGCCGGGGCAAGTCAGATTTAGAGAGGAAGCCTGCTGGCTCAATAACACAGAGTGCGCAGCTGCCATCCAAAAGATCCCTCCTAATGCCAAACCAATATCTCCGGTGGCTGAAGGAAAAGTTTGTTTTTAAACATAATGTCTAATGACACATTCAGGGTACATTTTCATAATTGTTCCGATAAGGTTGATCTTTCAAAAGGGAACATATTGTGTGAGCGGAGATCCCATATGGATCCAGTCATCAAGGTTTGACTACGTTATTCCTCAAATTGTTAAGAGAACTCTAAAGTTCAAAGCTCCACAGGAAGTGCCCATCCTGAGGGATAACACGCCATGGGACAAATGGGTACAGGTTTTGACACAACATCACACTTTGTTACAATGGTTAAACAAACAGAACACTAAACTAGAGGTGATATTTCACCATGATCAAGGGGATCTTAAAGAGGTTGAACACAAATATAATCAGGTGAGTTCCAGTCTGACCTGGTGGAGAAGGTTTCTGGCGATATTCCAGGGACACTCGGACTGGGCCTCTGCAGTTCCAAACTTTTTTCTACACCCACTGGTCATAATGGTGGGATTACTATCATATGCATCATTACACAGGTGAGTTTGTGTGTGAAATTACGCAAATTAACATGGTTAAGAGATTGGTGCCAGATAAACAATCTCGTAAGCCAATATTTCCAAGCTAAGCAATATACAAGGTTAGGTGCTTTCAGCAGGTACCTATGGGGATGGAGCTGATTGTAGAAAGGTGGTTTTCTAGAAGACCCCTAGCACTGTTCCGTCGCTTTGGGTACAAACAAGTTTCACTTTTCCATGGTCAAGTGGGGTATGTAAGGGATACGCCTGTGACGAGAATGGTGAGCGGAGAATGGGATGAGAGCTTAGAAGAAGGGCCTTCCCAGAGAGACAAGAGGTCTTGCTCTCCCTCCCAGGGGCATTCACCTAGAGCAGAGAGTGTGTTTGGAAACAGGCATGGAGGGGTGAAACATACCAAAAACAGGCTCATGGGTACTGTATGAACCAGTAGAAGGGATCTGCAGATCAAGCTTTTTCAGGGGGGAATTGTTAGAATTTAAGTATTATATGATTGAATTCATATGCCTCAGTTACTTTAACTGAGGTTAGTTAAAAGACTTGATTTGCAGAGTATGCCTTTAAAAAGGATTTCTAGAAGCACTGAAGAACAGTGTGATACAGGAACTCCCAAGGCTGTATCAGAGATAGGTGATAGTTCGGGCATGTGCAGTAAAGACCGTACCTGTCATTGTATCACAAGGTTTTATCAGGCAATAGCAGGCGATAACCTGCTCAGATGATGTCACACTTAACGCTTTAGTGGTTGGTACTAAAGCAGCTGATGGGCTCCAGAGAGCCACTTCTGACCACTGCTGCTTCTTCTGATGTCTGGCTGATGACTTCTACCCTTTCCTTTTATGTGTAATGTATTGTCATCTTATCTAACTGTATGCTGTATATAGGCCTACGGGCTCCGTAGTATAGATGGAACATAAGAGGGAACCTGGCTGCCATGCAATGGAACCAAGAGCTGTAACGCAAAGAGGACTTACTACAGAACAATTGCTTCGCTGTGTAGGGATGAGCATCTGTATATCTGTTTACTGAATAAACTCCTTGAAACTGTGATGATACCTAAGAAGTTCTATCTCCTAGGCTGTCGCTGTGATGAGAGTCAAGTTATCACACTTCCTGTGATATGGTGCCGAACGAAGGTGTAGTGTTGTTGCCCATAGCAACCGACGTATAGATTCTTACATTTACCCACCTGTGACTCATAACAGAATATGGGAAGGATTGCTAGGAGGTGTCTGACAAATACAGGGGCTTTCAGAGCCTCTGGTGGTGAGATCTCTGTGCACCTGAGTTCCCAGCTCTGCACACCTGCTGCACCCATTACCAGAGGCTCCTCCCCCTGCTGGATTCCCCTATCTCTCAGGGATCTGGTGGTGAGATCTCTGTGCACCTGAGTTCCCAGCTCTGCACACCTGCTGCACCCATTACCAGAGGCTCCTCCCCCTGCTGGATTCTCCTATCTCTCAGGGATCTGGTGGTGAGATCTCTGTGCACCTGAGTTCCCAGCTCTGCACACCTGCTGCACCCATTACCAGAGGCTCCTACCCCTGCTAGATTCTTCTATCTCTCAGGGGATCTGGGGGTGAGATCTCTGTGCACCTGAGTTCCCAGCTCTGCACACCTGCTGCACCCATTACCAGAGGCTCCTCCCCCTGCTGGATTCTCCTATCTCTCAGGGATCTGGTGGTGAGATCTCTGTGCACCTGAGTTCCCAGCTCTGCACACCTGCTGCACCCATTACCTGAGGCTCCTCCCCCTGCTGGATTCCCCTATCTCTCAGGGGCTCTGGTGGTGAGATCTCTGTGCACCTGAGTTCCCAGCTCTGCACACCTGCTGCATCCATTACCAGAGACTCCTCCCCCTGCTGGATTCCTCTATCTCTCAGGGGCTCTGGTGGTGAGATCTCTGTGCACCTGAATTCCCAGCTCTGCACACCTGCTGCACCCATTACCAGAGGCTCCTCCCCCTGCTGGATTCTTCTATATCTCAGGGGCTCTGGTGGTGAGATCTCTGTGCACCTGAGTTCCCAACTCTGCACACCTGCTGCCCCCATTACCAGAGGCTCCTCCCCCTGCTGGATTCCTCTCTCTCTCAGGGGCGCTGGTGGTGAGATCTCTGTGCACCTGAGTTCCCAGCTCTGCACACCTGCTGCACCCATTACCAGAGGCTCCTCCCCCTGCTGGATTCCCCTATCTCTCAGGGATCTGGTGGTGAGATCTCTGTGCACCTGAGTTCCCAGCTCTGCACACCTGCTGCACCCATTACCAGAGGCTCCTCCCCCTGCTGGATTCCTCTATCTCTCAGGGGCTCTGGTGGTGAGATCTCTGTGCACCTGAATTCCCAGCTCTGCACACCTGCTGCACCCATTACCAGAGGCTCCTCCCCCTGCTGGATTCTTCTATATCTCAGGGGCTCTGGTGGTGAGATCTCTGTGCACCTGAGTTCCCAACTCTGCACACCTGCTGCCCCCATTACCAGAGGCTCCTCCCCCTGCTGGATTCCTCTCTCTCTCAGGGGCGCTGGTGGTGAGATCTCTGTGCACCTGAGTTCCCAGCTCTGCACACCTGCTGCACCCATTACCAGAGGCTCCTCCCCCTGCTGGATTCTCCTATCTCTCAGGGATCTGGTGGTGAGATCTCTGTGCACCTGAGTTCCCAGCTCTGCACACCTGCTGCACCCATTACCAGAGGCTCCTCCCCCTGCTGGATTCCCCTATCTCTCAGGGATCTGGTGGTGAGATCTCTGTGCACCTGAGTTCCCAGCTCTGCACACCTGCTGCACCCATTACCAGAGGCTCCTCCCCCTGCTGGATTCCCCTATCTCTCAGGGATCTGGTGGTGAGATCTCTGTGCACCTGAGTTCCCAGCTCTGCACACCTGCTGCACCCATTACCAGAGGCTCCTCCCCCTGCTGGATTCCCCTATCTCTCAGGGATCTGGTGGTGAGATCTCTGTGCACCTGAGTTCCCAGCTCTGCACACCTGCTGCACCCATTACCAGAGGCTCCTCCCCCTGCTGGATTCCTCTATCTCTCAGGGGCTCTGGTGGTGAGATCTCTGTGCATCTGAGTTCCCAGCTCTGCACACCTGCTGCACCCATTACCAGAGGCTCCTCCCCCTGCTGGATTCTCCTATCTCTCAGGGATCTGGTGGTGAGATCTCTGTGCACCTGAGTTCCCAGCTCTGCACACCTGCTGCACCCATTACCTGAGGCTCCTCCCCCTGCTGGATTCCCCTATCTCTCAGGGGCTCTGGTGGTGAGATCTCTGTGCACCTGAGTTCCCAGCTCTGCACACCTGCTGCATCCATTACCAGAGACTCCTCCCCCTGCTGGATTCCTCTATCTCTCAGGGGCTCTGGTGGTGAGATCTCTGTGCACCTGAGTTCCCAGCTCTGCCCGCCTGCTGCACCCCATTACCAGAGGCTCCTCTCCCTGCTGGATTCTTCTATCTCTCAGGGGCTCTGGTGGTGAGATCTCTGTGCACCTGAGTTCCCAGCTCTGCCCACCTGCTGCACTCATTACCAGAGGCTCCTCCCCCTGCTGGATTCTCCTATCTCTCAGGGGCTCTGGTGGTGAGATCTCTGTGCACCTGAGTTCCCAGCTCTGCACACCTGCTGCACCCATTACCTGAGGCTCCTCCCCCTGCTGGATTCCCCTATCTCTCAGGGGCTCTGGTGGTGAGATCTCTGTGCACCTGAATTCCCAGCTCTGCACACCTGCTGCACCCATTACCAGAGGCTCCTCCCCCTGCTGGATTCTTCTATATCTCAGGGGCTCTGGTGGTGAGATCTCTGTGCACCTGAGTTCCCAACTCTGCACACCTGCTGCCCCCATTACCAGAGGCTCCTCCCCCTGCTGGATTCCTCTCTCTCTCAGGGGCGCTGGTGGTGAGATCTCTGTGCACCTGAGTTCCCAGCTCTGCACACCTGCTGCACCCATTACCAGAGGCTCCTCCCCCTGCTGGATTCTCCTATCTCTCAGGGATCTGGTGGTGAGATCTCTGTGCACCTGAGTTCCCAGCTCTGCACACCTGCTGCACCCATTACCAGAGGCTCCTCCCCCTGCTGGATTCCCCTATCTCTCAGGGATCTGGTGGTGAGATCTCTGTGCACCTGAGTTCCCAGCTCTGCACACCTGCTGCACCCATTACCAGAGGCTCCTCCCCCTGCTGGATTCCCCTATCTCTCAGGGATCTGGTGGTGAGATCTCTGTGCACCTGAGTTCCCAGCTCTGCACACCTGCTGCACCCATTACCAGAGGCTCCTCCCCCTGCTGGATTCCCCTATCTCTCAGGGATCTGGTGGTGAGATCTCTGTGCACCTGAGTTCCCAGCTCTGCACACCTGCTGCACCCATTACCAGAGGCTCCTCCCCCTGCATGATTATACTATCTCTCAGGGATCTGGTGGTGAGATCTCTGTGCACCTGAGTTCCCAGCTCTGCACACCTGCTGCACCCATTACCAGAGGCTCCTCCCCCTGCTGGATTCCCCTATCTCTCAGGGGCTCTGGTGGTGAGATCTCTGTGCACCTGAGTTCCCAGCTCTGCACACCTGCTGCACCCATTACCAGAGGCTCCTCCCCCTGCTGGATTCTTCTATCTCTCAGGGGATCTGGTGGTGGGATCTCTGTGCACCTGAGTTCCCAGCTCTGCCCACCTGCTGCACCCATTACCAGAGGCTCCTCCCCTGCTGGATTCTCCTATCTCTCATCTCAGGGATCTGGTGGTGAGATCTCTGTGCATCTGAGTTCCCAGCTCTGCACACCTGCTGCACCCATTACCAGAGGCTCCTCCCCCTGCTGGATTCCCCTATCTCTCAGGGATCTGGTGGTGAGATCTCTGTGCACCTGAGTTCCCAGCTCTGCACACCTGCTGCACCCATTACCAGAGGCTCCTCCCCCTGCTGGATTCCCCTATCTCTCAGGGATCTGGTGGTGAGATCTCTGTGCACCTGAGTTCCCAGCTCTGCACACCTGCTGCACCCATTACCAGAGGCTCCTCCCCCTGCTGGATTCCCCTATCTCTCAGGGATCTGGTGGTGAGATCTCTGTGCACCTGAGTTCCCAGCTCTGCACACCTGCTGCACCCATTACCAGAGGCTCCTCCCCCTGCTGGATTCCCCTATCTCTCAGGGATCTGGTGGTGAGATCTCTGTGCACCTGAGTTCCCAGCTCTGCACACCTGCTGCACCCATTACCAGAGGCTCCTCCCCCTGCTGGATTCCCCTATCTCTCAGGGATCTGGTGGTGAGATCTCTGTGCACCTGAGTTCCCAGCTCTGCACACCTGCTGCACCCATTACCAGAGGCTCCTCCCCCTGCATGATTATACTATCTCTCAGGGATCTGGTGGTGAGATCTCTGTGCACCTGAGTTCCCAGCTCTGCACACCTGCTGCACCCATTACCAGAGGCTCCTCCCCCTGCTGGATTCCCCTATCTCTCAGGGGCTCTGGTGGTGAGATCTCTGTGCACCTGAGTTCCCAGCTCTGCACACCTGCTGCACCCATTACCAGAGGCTCCTCCCCCTGCTGGATTCTTCTATCTCTCAGGGGATCTGGTGGTGGGATCTCTGTGCACCTGAGTTCCCAGCTCTGCACACCTGCTGCACCCATTACCAGAGGCTCCTCCCCCTGCTGGATTCCCCTATCTCTCAGGGATCTGGTGGTGAGATCTCTGTGCACCTGAGTTCCCAGCTCTGCACACCTGCTGCACCCATTACCAGAGGCTCCTCCCCCTGCTGGATTCCCCTATCTCTCAGGGATCTGGTGGTGAGATCTCTGTGCACCTGAGTTCCCAGCTCTGCACACCTGCTGCACCCATTACCAGAGGCTCCTCCCCCTGCTGGATTCCCCTATCTCTCAGGGATCTGGTGGTGAGATCTCTGTGCACCTGAGTTCCCAGCTCTGCACACCTGCTGCACCCATTACCAGAGGCTCCTCCCCCTGCTGGATTCTCCTATCTCTCAGGGATCTGGTGGTGAGATCTCTGTGCACCTGAGTTCCCAGCTCTGCACACCTGCTGCACCCATTACCAGAGGCTCCTCCCCCTGCTGGATTCCCCTATCTCTCAGGGATCTGGTGGTGAGATCTCTGTGCACCTGAGTTCCCAGCTCTGCACACCTGCTGCACCCATTACCAGAGGCTCCTCCCCCTGCTGGATTCCCCTATCTCTCAGGGATCTGGTGGTGAGATCTCTGTGCACCTGAGTTCCCAGCTCTGCCCACCTGCTGCACCCATTACCAGAGGCTCCTCCCCCTGCTGGATTCCTCTCTCTCTCAGGGGCGCTGGTGGTGAGATCTCTGTGCACCTGAGTTCCCAGCTCTGCACACCTGCTGCACCCATTACCAGAGGCTCCTCCCCCTGCTGGATTCTCCTATCTCTCAGGGGCTCTGGTGGTGAGATCTCTGTGCACCTGAGTTCCCAGCTCTGTACACCTGCTGCACCCATTACCAGAGGCTCCTCCCCTGCTGGATTCTTCTATATATCAGGGGCTCTGGTGGTGAGATCTCTGTGCACCTGAGTTCCCAGCTCTGCACACCTGCTGCAACCATTACCAGAGGCTCCTCCCCCTGCTGGATTCCTCTCTCTCTCAGGGGCGCTGGTGGTGAGATCTCTGTGCACCTGATTTCCCAGCTCTGCACACCTGCTGCACCCATTACCAGAGGCTCCTCCCCCTGCTGGATTCTATATCTCTCAGGGATCTGGTGGTGAGATCTCTGTGCACCTGAGTTCCCAGCTCTGCACACCTGCTGCACCCATTACCAGAGGCTCCTCCCCCTGCTCGATTCTTCTATATTTTAGGGATCTGGTGGTGAGATCTCTGTGCACCTGAGTTCCCAGCTCTGCACACCTGCTGCAACCATTACCAGAGGCTCCTCCCCCTGCTGGATTCTTCTATATCTCAGGGATCTGATGGTGAGATCTCTGTGCACCTGAGTTCCCAGCTCTGCGACCTGCTGCACCCATTACCAGAGGCTCCTCCCCCTGCTGGATTCTTCTATATCTCAGGGATCTGGTGGTGAGATCTCTGTGCACCTGAGTTCCCAGCTCTGCACACCTGCTGCACCCACTACCAGAGGCTCCTCCCCCTGCTGGATTCTCCTATCTCTCAGGGGATCTGGTGGTGAGATCCCTGTGCACCTGAGTTCCCAACTCTGCACACCTGCTGCCCCCATTACCAGACGCTCCCCTCATCAGTCTCAGCACCAAAGTAGCTTACACTCTAATGTCCTCACCACAGCCACACACTATTATTATACATTTATATAGCTCTGACATATACCACAGCACTGTACAGAGATCACTGATCCATTCCCATCAGTCTCTGCACCAGAGGAGCTTACACTCTAATGTCCTCACCACAATCACACACTATTATTATTATTATACATTTATATAGCTCTGACATATACCACAGCGCTGTACAGAGATCACTGATCCATTCCCATCAGTCTCTGCACCAGAGGAGCCTACACTCTAATGTCCTCACCACAGTCACACACTATTATTATTATACATTTATATAGCTCTGACATATACCACAGCGCTGTACAGAGATCACTGATCCATTCCCATCAGCCTCTGCACCAGAGGAGCTTACACTCTAATGTCCTCACCAGTCACACACTATTATTATTATACATTTATATAGCTCTGACATATACCACAGCGCTGTACAGAGATCACTGATCCATTCCCATCAGTCTCTGCACCAGAGGAGCTTACACTCTAATGTCCTCACCACAGCCACACACTATTATTATTACACATTTATATAGCTCTGACATATTCCATAGCACTGTACAGAGATCACTGCACCAGAGGAGCTTACACTCTAATACCCTCACCTCAGAGATGCCGGAGTCCAGGTACCCCCGCAGGAGGCTCTGTCTGTAGAAGGGGCTGATGGTGGAGGAGATGAAGGGGTAGAGGTCATAGTCTAACATGCCCTCCCCGAATATCTGCTGGAAGAGGCGGCTGGGGTAGAAGGGGCCGAGGGCGCGCTTGAACCAGGGGTGCTGGATGGTGATGTCCATGGCTGAGGGTGGCACAGACCTGTGAGTCACAGTCATCAGCTCCCCCCTTTTATACCCCACAGGGACAGTAGGGGGATTATATTGTGCCGGGGGAAGGATTACCCCAGAGACATTACCTCATCATCCTGCAACTGTCAGCACATTCCTCTGTCAACATTCCCTGTGCCAGCAACTTCACTCTATGCCGGGCACTGCCAGGGCAATACTACACCCTGACCTACCACCCCCACACAGGGCACTGCCAGGGCAATACTACACCCTCACCTACCACCCCCACACCGGGCACTGCCAGGGCAATACTACACCCTGACCTACCACACCGGGCACTGCCAGGGCAATACTACACCCTCACCTACCACACCGGGCACTGCCAGGGCAATACTACACCCTGACCTACCACCCCCACACCAGGCACTGCCAGGGCAATACTACACCCTGACCTACCACACCGGGCACTGCCAGGGCAATACTACACCCTCACCTACCACACCGGGCACTGCCAGGGCAATACTACACCCTGACCTACCACCCCCACACCAGGCACTGCCAGGGCAATACTACACCCTGACCTACCACACCGGGCACTGCCAGGGCAATACTACACCCTCACCTACCACACCGGGCACTGCCAGGGCAATACTACACCCTGACCTACCACCCCCACACCAGGCACTGCCAGGGCAATACTACACCCTGACCTACCACACCGGGCACTGCCAGGGCATTACTACATCCTCACCTACCACCCCCACACCGGGCAATGCCAGGGCAATACTACACCCTGACCTACCACCCCCACACCAGGCACTGCCAGGGCAATACTACACCCTGACCTACCACACCGGGCACTGCCAGGGCAATACTACACCCTCACCTACCACACCGGGCACTGCCAGGGCAATACTACACCCTGACCTACCACCCCCACACCAGGCACTGCCAGGGCAATACTACACCCTGACCTACCACACCGGGCACTGCCAGGGCATTACTACATCCTCACCTACCACCCCCACACCGGGCAATGCCAGGGCAATACTACACCCTGACCTACCACCCCCACACCAGGCACTGCCAGGGCAATACTACACCCTCACCTACCACACCGGGCACTGCCAGGGCATTACAACAGCCTGACCTACCACACCGGGCACTGCCAGGGCATTACTACATCCTCACCCACCACCCCCACACCGGGCAATGCCAGGGCAATACTACACCCTGACCTACCACCCCCACACCGGGCACTGCCAGGGCATTACTACACCCTCACCTACCACTCCCACACTGGGCACTGCCAGGGCAATACTACACCCTGACCTACAACCCCCAAACTGGGCAATGCCAGGGCATTACTACAACCTGACCTACCACACCAGGCACTGCCAGGGCATTACTACAACCTCACCTACCATCCTCACACTGGGCACTGCCATGCTGGGCATCAGAAACTAGGCCAATACTCACTACACCCTCACCTACCACCCCCACACCGGGCACTGCCATGCTGGGCATCACAGAGACCATGCCAATACTCACTACACCACCACCTACCACCCTCACACCGGGCACTGCCATGCTGGGCATCACAGAGACCATGCCAATACTCACTACACCCTCATCTACCACCCTCACACCGGGCACTGCCAGGCTATACAGGATGGGTGTCACAATGGGTGTCGGGTGCTTCTACATGTTGGGGGGGGGGGGCGGTCTCCGGTAATGAGGACACAAGGTTTAGCGCAGGGTAAACAGTCTGGCAGGCGGATCAGAGAAGAGGAAAAGTGATCAGGCTGGATGCCCATCTATTATCTCTGAGCTGAGAACGCAGCAGCCTGGCACCAATACAACCATAACACAACTGTTCCCATACCAGCTGGCTGTCTGCAAATGCCATAGCCCAGACCCCCAGTGCCAACCTGCAGAATATCACCCACTGCCAACCTGCAGAATATCACCCACTGCCAACCTGCAGAATATCACCCCCACTGCCAACCTGCAGAATATCACCCCCACTGCCAACCTGCAGAATATCACCCGCTGCCAACCTGCATAATATCACCGACTGCCAACCTGAAGAGTATCACCCACTGCCAACCTGCAGAATATCACTCCCCACTGCCAACCTGCAGAGTATAACCCCCCACTGCCAACCTGCAGAATATCACCCACTGCCAACCTGCAGAATATCACCCCCACTGCCAACCTGCAGAATATCACCCGCTGCCAACCTGCATAATATCACCCACTGCCAACCTGCAGAATATCACCCACTGCCAACCTGCAGAATATCACCCCCACTGCCAACCTGCAGAATATCACCCACTGCCAACCTGCAGAATATCACCCACTGCCAACCTGCAGAGTATCACCCACTGCCAACCTGCAGAGTATCACCCCCACTGCCAACCTGCAGAATATCACCCACTGCCAACCTGCAGAATATCACCCCCACTGCCAACCTGCAGAATATCACCCGCTGCCAACCTGCATAATATCACCCACTGCCAACCTGCAGAATATCACCCACTGCCAACCTGCAGAATATCACCCCCACTGCCAACCTGCAGAATATCACCCACTGCCAACCTGCAGAATATCACCCACTGCCAACCTGCAGAGTATCACCCACTGCCAACCTGCAGAGTATCACCCCCACTGCCAACCTGCAGAATATCACCCACTGCCAACCTGCAGAATATCACCCCCACTGCCAACCTGCAGAATATCACCCACTGCCAACCTGCATAATATCACCCACTGCCAACCTGCAGAATATCACCCACTGCCAACCTGCAGAATATCACCCCCACTGCCAACCTGCAGAATATCACCCACTGCCAACCTGCAGAATATCACCCACTGCCAACCTGCAGAGTATCACCCACTGCCAACCTGCAGAGTATCACCCCCACTGCCAACCTGCAGAATATCACCCACTGCCAACCTGCAGAATATCACCCACTGCCAACCTGCAGAATATCACCCCCACTGCCAACCTGCAGAATATCACCCACTGCCAACCTGCAGAATATCACCCACTGCCAACCTGCAGAGTATCACCCACTGCCAACCTGCAGAGTATCACCCCCACTGCCAACCTGCAGAATATCACCCACTGCCAACCTGCAGAGTATCACCCCCACTGCCAACCTGCAGAATATCACCCACTGCCAACCTGCAGAGTATCACCCCCACTGCCAACCTGCAGAATATCACCCACTGCCAACCTGCAGAATATCACCCACTGCCAACCTGCAGAGTATCACCCACTGCCAACCTGCAGAATATCACCCGCTGCCAACCTGCATAATATCACCGACTGCCAACCTGCAGAATATCACCCACTGCCAACCTGAAGAATATCACCCCCACTGCCAACCTGCAGAGTATCACCCACTGCCAACCTGAAGAATATCACCCCCACTGCCAACCTGCAGAGTATCACCCACTGCCAACCTGCAGAATATCACCCACTGCCAACCTGCAGAATATCACCCACCACTGCCAACCTGCAGAATATCACCCCCACTGCCAACCTGCAGAATATCACCCCCACTGCCAACCTGCAGAATATCACCCACTGCCAACCTGCAGAATATCACCCACTGCCAACCTGCAGAATATCACCCCCACTGCCAACCTGCAGAATATCACCCACTGCCAACCTGCATAATATCACCCCCACTGCCAACCTGCAGAATATCACCCACTGCCAACCTGCAGAATATCACCCACTGCCAACCTGCAGAATATCACCCACTGCCAACCTGCAGAATATCACCCCCACTGCCAACCTGCAGAATATCACCCACTGCCAACCTGCATAATATCACCCCCACTGCCAACCTGCATAATATCACCGACTGCCAACCTGCAGAATATCACCCACTGCCAACCTGCAGAATATCACCCACTGCCAACCTGCAGAATATCACCCCCAGTGCCAACCTGCAGAATATCACCCACTGCCAACCTGCAGAGTATCACCCCCACGGCCAACCTGCAGAATATCACCCCCACTGCCAACCTGCAGAGTATCACCCCCAGTGCCAACCTGCAGAATATCACCCCCAGTGCCAACCTGCAGAATATCACCCACTGCCAACCTGCAGAATATCACCCCCACTGCCAACCTGCAGAATATCACCCACTGCCAACCTGCAGAATATCACCCACTGCCAACCTGCAGAATATCACCCCCAGTGCCAACCTGCAGAATATCACCCACTGCCAACCTGCAGAATATCACCCCCCACTGCCAACCTGCAGAATATCACCCACTGCCAACCTGCAGAATATCACCCCCACTGCCAACCTGCAGAATATCACCCGCTGCCAACCTGCATAATATCACCGACTGCCAACCTGCAGAATATCACCCGCTGCCAACCTGCATAATATCACCGACTGCCAACCTGCAGAATATCACCCACTGCCAACCTGAAGAATATCACCCCCACTGCCAACCTGCAGAGTATCACCCACTGCCAACCTGAAGAATATCACCCCCACTGCCAACCTGTAGAGTATCACCCACTGCCAACCTGCAGAATATCACCCACTGCCAACCTGCAGAATATCACCCACCACTGCCAACCTGCAGAATATCACCCCCACTGCCAACCTGCAGAATATCACCCCCACTGCCAACCTGCAGAATATCACCCCCACTGCCAACCTGCAGAATATCACCCACTGCCAACCTGCAGAATATCACCCACTGCCAACCTGCAGAATATCACCCCCACTGCCAACCTGCAGAATATCACCCACTGCCAACCTGCATAATATCACCCCCACTGCCAACCTGCAGAATATCACCCACTGCCAACCTGCAGAATATCACCCACTGCCAACCTGCAGAATATCACCCACTGCCAACCTGCAGAATATCACCCCCACTGCCAACCTGCAGAATATCACCCACTGCCAACCTGCATAATATCACCCCCACTGCCAACCTGCATAATATCACCGACTGCCAACCTGCAGAATATCACCCCCACTGCCAACCTGCATAATATCACCCACTGCCAACCTGCAGAATATCACCCACTGCCAGCCTGCATAATATCACCCACTGCCAACCTGCATAATATCACCCACTGCCAACCTGCAGAATATCACCCACTGCCAGCCTGCATAATATCACCCACTGCCAACCTGCAGAATATCACCCCCACTGCCAACCTGCATAATATCACCCACTGCCAACCTGCAGAATATCACCCCCAGTGCCAACCTGCAGAATATCACCCACTGCCAACCTGCAGAATATCACCCACTGCCAACCTGCAGAATATCACCCCCACTGCCAACCTGCAGAATATCACCCACTGCCAACCTGCATAATATCACCCCCACTGCCAACCTGCATAATATCACCGACTGCCAACCTGCAGAATATCACCCCCACTGCCAACCTGCATAATATCACCGACTGCCAACCTGCAGAATATCACCCACCACTGCCAACCTGCAGAATATCACCCACTGCCAACCTGCAGAATATCACCCACTGCCATCCTGCATAATATCACCCACTGCCAACCTGCATAATATCACCCACTGCCAACCTGCAGAATATCACCCACTGCCAACCTGCAGAATATCACCCCCACTGCCAACCTGCAGAATATCACCCCCACTGCCAACCTGCAGAATATCACCCACTGCCAACCTGCAGAATATCACCCACTGCCAACCTGCAGAATATCACCCACTGCCAACCTGCAGAATATCACCCCCACTGCCAACCTGCAGAATATCACCCACTGCCAACCTGCATAATATCACCCCCACTGCCAACCTGCATAATATCACCGACTGCCAACCTGCAGAATATCACCCCCACTGCCAACCTGCATAATATCACCGACTGCCAACCTGCAGAATATCACCCACCACTGCCAACCTGCAGAATATCACCCACTGCCAACCTGCAGAATATCACCCACTGCCATCCTGCATAATATCACCCACTGCCAACCTGCATAATATCACCCACTGCCAACCTGCAGAATATCACCCACTGCCAACCTGCAGAATATCACCCCCACTGCCAACCTGCAGAATATCACCCCCACTGCCAACCTGCAGAGTATCACCCCCAGTGCCAACCTGCATAATATCACCCACTGCCAACCTGCAGAATATCACCCCCACTGCCAACCTGCAGAATATCACCCACTGCCAACCTGAAGAATATCACCCCCACTGCCAACCTGCAGAGTATCACCCACTGCCAACCTGCAGAATATCACCCACTGCCAACCTGCAGAGTATCACCCCCAGTGCCAACCTGCAGAATATCACCCACTGCCAACCTGCATAATATCACCCGCTGCCAACCTGCATAATATCACCCCCAGTGCCAACCTGAAGAATATCACCCCCACTGCCAACCTGCAGAGTATCACCCACTGCCAACCTGCAGAATATCACCCACTGCCAACCTGCAGAATATCACCCACCACTGCCAACCTGCAGAATATCACCCCCACTGCCAACCTGCAGAATATCACCCCCACTGCCAACCTGAAGAATATCACCCCCACTTCCAACCTGCAGGATATCACCCACTGCCAACCTGAAGAATATCACCCCCACTGCCAACCTGCAGAGTATCACCCACTGCCAACCTGCAGAATATCACCCACCACTGCCAACCTGCAGAATATCACCCACTGCCAACCTGCAGAATATCACCCACCACTGCCAACCTGCAGAATATCACCCACTGCCAACCTGCAGAGTATCACCTCAACTGCCAACCTGCAGAATATCACCCCCACTGCCAACCTGCAGAATATCACCCCCACTGCCAACCTGCAGAATATCACCCCCACTGCCAACCTGCAGAGTATCACCCACTGCCAACCTGCAGAATATCACCCACTGCCAACCTGCAGAATATCACCCACTGCCAACCTGCAGAGTATCACCCCCACTGCCAACCTGAAGAATATCACCCCCACTGCCAACCTGCAGAATATCACCCACGGCCAACCTGCAGAATATCACCCCCACTGCCAACCTGCAGAATATCACCCACTGCCAACCTGCAGAATATCACCCACTGCCAACCTGCAGAGTATCACCCACCACGGCCAACCTGCAGAATATCACCCACTGCCAACCTGCAGAATATCACCCCACTGCCAACCTGCAGAATATCACCCACCACTGCCAACCTGCAGAGTATCACCCACCACTGCCAACCTGCAGAATATCACCCACTGCCAACCTGAAGAATATCACCCCCACTGCCAACCTGCAGAGTATCACCCACTGCCAACCTGCAGAATATCACCCCCACTGCCAACCTGCAGAATATCACCCACCACTGCCAACCTGCAGAATATCACCCACTGCCAACCTGCAGAATATCACCCCACTGCCAACCTGCAGAATATTACCCCCACTGCCAACCTGCAGAATATCACCCCCCACTGCCAACCTGCAGAATATCACCCACTGCCATCCTGCAGAATATCACCCCCAGTGCCAACCTGCAGAGTATCACCCACTGCCAACCTGCAGAATATCACTCCCCACTGCCAACCTGCAGAATATCACCCCCAGTGCCAACCTGCAGAGTATCACCCACTGCCAACCTGAAGAATATCACCCCCAGTGCCAACCTGCAGAGTATCACCCCCACTGCCAACCTGCAGAATATCACTCCCCACTGCCAACCTGCATAATATCACCCACTGCCAACCTGCAGAGTATCACCCACTGCCAACCTGCAGAATATCACCCCCACTGCCAACCTGCAGAGTATCACCCACTGCCAACCTGCAGAATATCACCCACCACTGCCAACCTGCAGAATATCACCCACTGCCAACCTGCAGAGTATCACCCCCACTGCCAACCTGAAGAATATCACCCCCACTGCCAACCTGCAGAATATCACCCCCACTGCCAACCTGCAGAATATCACCCACTGCCAACCTGCAGAATATCACCCCCACTGCCAACCTGCAGAATATCACTCCCACTGCCAACCTGCAGAATATCACCCCCACTGCCAACCTGCAGAATATCACCCCCACTGCCAACCTGCAGAATATCACCCGCTGCCAACCTGCATAATATCACCCGCTGCCAACCTGCAGAGTATCACCCCCACTGCCAACCTGCAGAATATCACCCCCACTGCCAACCTGCAGGATATCACCCACTGCCAACCTGCAGGATATCACCCACTGCCAACCTGCAGAATATCACCCACTGCCAACCTGCAGGATATCACCCCCACTGCCAACCTGCAGAATATCACCCACTGCCAACCTGCAGAATATCACCCACTGCCAACCTGAAGAATATCACCCCCACTTCCAACCTGCAGGATATCACCCACTGCCAACCTGAAGAATATCACCCCCACTGCCAACCTGCAGAGTATCACCCACTGCCAACCTGCAGAATATCACCCACCACTGCCAACCTGCAGAATATCACCCACTGCCAACCTGCAGAATATCACCCACCACTGCCAACCTGCAGAATATCCCCCACTGCCAACCTGCAGAGTATCACCCCCACTGCCAACCTGCAGAATATCACCCCCACTGCCAACCTGCAGAATATCACCCCCACTGCCAACCTGCAGAATATCACCCCCACTGCCAACCTGCAGAGTATCACCCACTGCCAACCTGCAGAATATCACCCACTGCCAACCTGCAGAATATCACCCACTGCCAACCTGCAGAGTATCACCCCCACTGCCAACCTGAAGAATATCACCCCCACTGCCAACCTGCAGAATATCACCCACGGCCAACCTGCAGAATATCACCCCCACTGCCAACCTGCAGAATATCACCCACTGCCAACCTGCAGAATATCACCCACTGCCAACCTGCAGAGTATCACCCACCACGGCCAACCTGCAGAATATCACCCCCACTGCCAACCTGCAGAATATCACCCACTGCCAACCTGCAGAATATCACCCCCACTGCCAACCTGCAGAATATCACCCACCACTGCCAACCTGCAGAGTATCACCCACCACTGCCAACCTGCAGAATATCACCCACTGCCAACCTGAAGAATATCACCCCCACTGCCAACCTGCAGAGTATCACCCACTGCCAACCTGCAGAATATCACCCCCACTGCCAACCTGCAGAATATCACCCACCACTGCCAACCTGCAGAATATCACCCACTGCCAACCTGCAGAATATCACCCCACTGCCAACCTGCAGAATATTACCCCCACTGCCAACCTGCAGAATATCACCCCCCACTGCCAACCTGCAGAATATCACCCACTGCCATCCTGCAGAATATCACCCCCAGTGCCAACCTGCAGAGTATCACCCACTGCCAACCTGCAGAATATCACTCCCCACTGCCTACCTGCAGAATATCACCCCCAGTGCCAACCTGCAGAGTATCACCCACTGCCAACCTGAAGAATATCACCCCCAGTGCCAACCTGCAGAGTATCACCCCCACTGCCAACCTGCAGAATATCACTCCCCACTGCCAACCTGCATAATATCACCCACTGCCAACCTGCAGAGTATCACCCACTGCCAACCTGCAGAATATCACTCCCACTGCCAACCTGCAGAGTATCACCCACTGCCAACCTGCAGAATATCACCCACCACTGCCAACCTGCAGAATATCACCCACTGCCAACCTGCAGAGTATCACCCCCACTGCCAACCTGAAGAATATCACCCCCACTGCCAACCTGCAGAATATCACCCCCACTGCCAACCTGCAGAATATCACCCACTGCCAACCTGCAGAATATCACCCACTGCCAACCTGCAGAATATCACCCACTGCCAACCTGCAGAATATCACCCCCACTGCCAACCTGCAGAATATCACCCACTGCCAACCTGCATAATATCACCCCCACTGCCAACCTGCATAATATCACCGACTGCCAACCTGCAGAATATCACCCCCACTGCCAACCTGCATAATATCACCGACTGCCAACCTGCAGAATATCACCCACCACTGCCAACCTGCAGAATATCACCCACTGCCAACCTGCAGAATATCACCCACTGCCATCCTGCATAATATCACCCACTGCCAACCTGCATAATATCACCCACTGCCAACCTGCAGAATATCACCCACTGCCAACCTGCAGAATATCACCCCCACTGCCAACCTGCAGAATATCACCCCCACTGCCAACCTGCAGAGTATCACCCCCAGTGCCAACCTGCATAATATCACCCACTGCCAACCTGCAGAATATCACCCCCACTGCCAACCTGCAGAGTATCACCCACCACTGCCAACCTGCAGAATATCACCCCCACTGCCAACCTGCAGAATATCACTCCCACTGCCAACCTGCAGAATATCACCCCCACTGCCAACCTGCAGAATATCACCCCCACTGCCAACCTGCAGAATATCACCCGCTGCCAACCTGCATAATATCACCCGCTGCCAACCTGCAGGATATCACCCACTGCCAACCTGCAGGATATCACCCCCACTGCCAACCTGCAGGATATCACCCACTGCCAACCTGCAGGATATCACCCACTGCCAACCTGCAGAATATCACCCACTGCCAACCTGCAGGATATCACCCCCACTGCCAACCTGCAGAATATCACCCACTGCCAACCTGAAGAATATCACCCCCACTGCCAACCTGCAGAATATCACCCACTGCCAACCTGCAGAATATCACCCCCACTGCCAACCTGCAGAATATATATCACCCACCAGTGATGCTCGGATACCCCTTTTTATTATTCGAGTTTTGTCGAATTCGAATAGTAAATTATTCGAATTCGGTCGAATATTCGAGTCGAATATTTTTTACTATTCGATTCGACCTCGGACTTCGAGCTCACTATTCGAGTCGGTATTCGAGCTCATTATTCGAGCTGACTATTCGAATTGGCCTTAAATAGCTTCCAACACTTGTTTTGGGGGTGAATGATGCAAGAAACATCTTTTTTTCCAAGTAACAACAGCAAGTGATTATGTGGGGATGTTCCTTTAAAAAAAAAAGGTGGAAAGAGAAGAGAAGTTGTGTCCAAAATTCTGTTCAGTAGTGTATATACTTCTTCTTCTTCTTCTTTATCTTCTTCTTCTATATCTTCTTCTATATCTTCTTCTTCTTCTTCATCATCTTCTATATCTTCTTCTTCATCTTCATCATCTTCATCTTCTTCATCATCTTCTTCTTCATCTTCTTCTTCTTCTTCTTCTTCATCTTCTTCATCTTCATCTTCTTCATCATCTTCTTCTTCATCGTCTTCTTCTTCTTCTTCATCTTCTTCATCTTCTTTTTGTATATCTTCTTTTTCTATATCCTCTTCTTATTATTATTTTTCTATTTCGTCTTCTTCTTTTTCTATATCTTCTTCTTCTTCTATATCGTCTTCTTCTTCTTCACTTATTTCTCTTTTATATATTTTTTTTAAAAGAAATGCAGCTATTTTTGAGCGTAATAAATAGCTGGTGGCGCACGCATGTTGGAAGCGCCATTGTATGTGCTCCCTGGCAGTGGAAACACACAGACAGCAGGAGGTAAATTCAGCAGCAGCAGCAGGAGGAGGAGGATGATTGTGTGGCAGCAGGCAGTCAATGAGGCAGGCAGCGAGACATAATAGGCTGTGTGGTACCTAGCGGTGGTACCAGGCCATAAATACACAGCATGAGGTTCCAGACAGCGGTCGTGAAGCCCACATCATGTCCAATACACAACTGGGACAACACAGTTTTCAACCCGGACACCTCTAAAAATAATATCACAAAGTATTAATAAAAAGAATATATTTTTTTTTTGTTTTTTTAAAGAAATGCAGCTATTTTTGAGCGTAATAAATAGCTGGTGGCGCACGCATGTTGGAAGCGCCATTGTATGTGCTCCCTGGCAGTGGAAACACACAGACAGCAGGAGGTAAATTCAGCAGCAGGAGGAGGAGGATGAGTGTGTGGCAGCAGGCAGTCAGGTAGGTAGGCAGCGTGACATAATAGCCCTGGTACCTAGCGTTGATACCAGGGCTGTAAATAAACACAACAGGAGGTCCCAGACAGTGGTGCAGCCCACATCGTGTCCAATACACAACTGGGACAACACAGTTTTCAACCCGGGCACCTCAGAAAAATTAAACCTTTTTTTTTTTTTAATGGTTTACTTTTTTTTTTTTACAGCAAATTACACAGATATAGCTATTGTTGGACGTAATAGCTGGTGGCAGAGTGGCAGCAGAAGGTAATTCTGTGTACCCTGGCAGTGGGAAACACAGACAGACAGCAGCAGCAGCAGCAGGAGGAATGGAGGAGTAATGAGAGTAGCTATTGTTGGACGTAATAGCTAGTGGCAGAGTGGCAGCAGAAGGTAATTCTGTGTACCCTGGCAGTGGGAAACACAGACAGACAGCAGCAGCAGCAGGAGTAATGGAGGAGTAATGAGAGTAGCTATTGTTGGACGTAATAGCTGGTGGCAGAGTGGCAGCAGAAGGTAATTCTGTGTACCCTGGCAGTGGGAAACACAGACAGACAGCAGCAGCAGCAGGAGGAATGGAGGAGTAATGAGAGTAGCTATTGTTGGACGTAATAGCTGGTGGCAGAGTGGCAGCAGAAGGTAAATCTGTGTACCCTGGCAGTGGGGAAACACAGACAGGCAGCAGCAGGAGGAATGGAGGAGTAGTGTGAGTGTGGCAGCAGGTAGGTAGGCAGCGTGACATAATAGCCCTGGTACCTAGCGTTGATACCACGGCTGTAAATAAACACAACAGGAGGTCCCAGACAGCGGACGTGCAGCCCACATTGTGTCCAATACACAACTGGGACAACACAGTTTTCAACCCGGGCACCTCAGAAAAATTAAACCTTTTTTTTTTTTTTTTTTAATGGTTTACTTTTTTTTTTTTTTACAGCAAATTACACAGATATAGCTATTGTTTGACGTAATAGCTGGTGGCAGAGTGGCAGCAGAAGGTAAAATCTGTGTACCCTTGGCAGTGGGAAACACAGACAGGCAGCAGCAGGAGGAATGGAGGAGTAGTGTGAGTGTGGCAGCAGGTAGGCAGCGTGACATAATAGCCCTGGTACCTAGCGGTGATACCAGGGCTGTAAATAAACACATCAGGAGGTCCCAGACAGCGGTCGTGCAGCCCACATCGTGTCCAATACACAACTGGGACAACACAGTTTTCAACCCGGGCACCTCAGAAAAATTAAACCTTTTTTTTTTTTTTTTTTTTTTTTTTTAATGGTTTACTATTTTTTTTTTTTTTTTACAGCAAATTACACAGATATAGCTATTGTTGGACGTAATAGCTGGTGGCAGAGTGGCAGCAGAAGGTAATTCTGTGTACCCTGGCAGTGGGAAACACAGACAGACAGCAGCAGCAGCAGGAGGAATGGAGGAGTAATGAGAGTAGCTATTGTTGGACGTAATAGCTGGTGGCAGAGTGGCAGCAGAAGGTAATTCTGTGTACCCTGGCAGTGGGAAACACAGACAGACAGCAGCAGCAGCAGGAGGAATAGAGGAGTAATGAGAGTAGCTATTGTTGGACGTAATAGCTGGTGGCAGAGTGGCAGCAGAAGGTAATTCTGTGTACCCTGGCAGTGGGAAACACAGACAGACAGCAGCAGCAGCAGGAGGAATGGAGGAGTAATGAGAGTAGCTATTGTTGGACGTAATAGCTGGTGGCAGAGTGGCAGCAGAAGGTAAATCTGTGTACCCTGGCAGTGGGGAAACACAGACAGGCAGCAGCAGGAGGAATGGAGGAGTAGTGTGAGTGTGGCAGCAGGTAGGTAGGCAGCGTGACATAATAGCCCTGGTACCTAGCGTTGATACCACGGATGTAAATAAACACAACAGGAGGTCCCAGACAGCGGACGTGCAGCCCACATTGTGTCCAATACACAACTGGGACAACACAGTTTTCAACCCGGGCACCTCAGAAAAATTAAACCTTTTTTTTTTTTTTTTTTTAATGGTTTACTTTTTTTTTTTTTTACAGCAAATTACACAGATATAGCTATTGTTTGACGTAATAGCTGGTGGCAGAGTGGCAGCAGAAGGTAAAATCTGTGTACCCTTGGCAGTGGGAAACACAGACAGGCAGCAGCAGCAGCAGGAGGAATGGAGGAGTAGTGTGAGTGTGGCAGCAGGTAGGCAGCGTGACATAATAGCCCTGGTACCTAGCGGTGATACCAGGGCTGTAAATAAACACATCAGGAGGTCCCAGACAGCGGTCGTGCAGCCCACATTGTGTCCAATACACAACTGGGACAACACAGTTTTCAACCCGGGCACCTCAGAAAAATTAAACCTTTTTTTTTTTTTTTAATGGTTTACTTTTTTTTTTTTTTTTTTACAGCAAATTACACAGATATAGCTATTGTTGGACGTAATAGCTGGTGGCAGAGTGGCAGCAGAAGGTAATTCTGTGTACCCTGGCAGTGGGAAACACAGACAGACAGCAGCAGCAGCAGGAGGAATGGAGGAGTAATGAGAGTAGCTATTGTTGGACGTAATAGCTGGTGGCAGAGTGGCAGCAGAAGGTAATTCTGTGTACCCTGGCAGTGGGAAACACAGACAGACAGCAGCAGCAGCAGGAGTAATGGAGGAGTAATGAGAGTAGCTATTGTTGGACGTAATAGCTGGTGGCAGAGTGGCAGCAGAAGGTAATTCTGTGTACCCTGGCAGTGGGAAACACAGACAGACAGCAGCAGCAGCAGGAGGAATGGAGGAGTAGTGTGAGTGTGGCAGCAGGTAGGTAGGCAGCGTGACATAATAGCCCTGGTACCTAGCATTGATACCAGGGCTGTAAATAAACACAACAGGAGGTCCCAGACAGCGGTCGTGCAGCCCACATCGTGTCCAATACACAACTGGGACAACACAGTTTTCAACCCGGGCACCTCAGAAAAATTAAACCTTTTTTTTTTTTTTTTTTAAAGGTAAATACAGGCAGCAGGGGCAGCTATTGTTTGACGTAATAGCTGGTGGCAGAGTGGCAGCAGAAGGTAAATCTGTGTACCCTGGCAGTGGGAAACACAGACAGACAGCAGAAGGGCAGTACACAGCAGCCCACTGTAGATGTAAAATGTGTGGCTGCAGGCGACGTAATAGTCAAAGTGAACCAGGCTGGCTTAGTGAGCAGGAGCCAGGAGGTGGTAAAGGGTGGTAAGGCACATTAACGATGGTTCTTAGCCAGTTCATGTCCCCCTCTCGCCGACAACAGGGGCCAGGAACTCGCCTTCCACCCACACCTGGTTCATCTTGAGAAACGTCAGTCTGTGAGACAGACGTGAGCGTTTCTCGGTGACCACGCCACCAGCTGCACTGAAGCAGCGCTCGGACAGCACGCTGGAAGGGGGACAGGACAGCACTTCCAGGGCGTACTGCGCCAGCTCGCTCCAGATCTCCAGGCACTTGACCCAATACTCCATGGGATCAACAGGGGCATCGCTGTCAAGCCCGCTGTAGGACCCCATGTAGTCAGCCACCATGCGGGTCAGGCGCTGGCTGTGACCGGAGGAGGATGCTGCTGCATGCACCTCCTCTCTAGTCACTGCTGGAGCCTCTACAGTCCTGTAGAGCTCGTTGCTGAGAGACAGCAGGTCTGTGGGGCGCTTGCTGCTGGATGCAGGCACCTTCTGCTGCCTCTGTTCTGGCTGGACAGTGGGGGTGGAAGGCTGGGGGAAGGCTTCCTCCAAGCGCTCAACAAGGGCCTGCTGCAAGCTCCTTATTTGTTGTGCTGGGTCTCCTCCTGCAGGAGGCAGGAACTGGCTCAACTTCCCCTTGAGGCGCGGGTCCAACATCATGCTGATCCAGATGTCCTCCCTCTGCTTCATCTGGATCACCCTGGGGTCCTTGCGCAGGCACGTCAGCATGTGCGCTGCCATTGGGAAGAGGCGGGCCACGTGTGCTGGCACATCGACGGCAGTGCTGGCCTCATCCTCCTCCTCTGCCGCCTCATCCTCTCTCCACCCCCGCACCAACTCAGCTGCGCTGTGCTGATCCCCCTCATCAGCAGCAAGGTCAGGGACCTCCACCAAGTCCTCCTCCTCCTCCCCCTCAGAGGTGGACTGTGCAGCTGCATGCCGCTCCTGCTGGGCCAAGGCTGCCGCTCCCTATTCCAGCAAAGCATCGAGGGCCCTGTTCAGCAGACAAACCAGGGGCACCCACTCGCAGACCATAGCATGGTCCCTGCTCACCATGTTAGTGGCCTGCAGAAAGGGAGCCAGCACTAAGCACACCTGCTGCATGTGCCTCCAGTCATCATTGGGGACGATAGACGGGATGTTGCTGGTCTTGTCCCTTTTCTGAGCGGCGGAAACAGTGGCCTGGGCAAGGTACTGGTTGACAGCGTGCTTCTGTTCAACCAGACGCTCCAACATCGCCAGGGTGGAGTTCCAGCGAGTCGGAACGTCAAGGATCAGCCGATGGCGTGGCAGCTCCAGCTCCTTTTGCACGTCTTCCAGGCTCGCACAGGCTGCAGCCGAGCGCCGGAAGTGACGCACAACGTTCCTTGCCGTTTCCAGCAGTTCGCCCATCCCCTGGTAGGTGCGCAAGAACTTCTGCACCACCAGGTTCAGCACGTGGGCAAGACAGGGGATGTGGGTCAGGTTTCCCCTGTCTATTGCGGCAACCAGATTGGCCCCATTGTCGGCCACCACCTCTCCGACTCTGAGGCCTCTGGGGGTCAGCCAAATCCTCTCCTGCTCCTGGAGTTTGGCCAACACATGGGTTGCCGTCAGTTTGGTCTTCCCAAGGCTGACCAAGTGCAGCAGCGCTTGGCAGTGGCGGGCCTTCACGCTGCTGCTGAGGCGGGGGGTTTGGCCAGGTGTGCCGGAGGATGGCAGAGGATCGGAGGAACCTGCTGCTCTCCCATCCTCACCCCCTTCCACCAAGCTGACCCAGTGGACAGGTAGCAACCTGTCGCTCCCCTCCTGCACGACCGTGTACGGCAGGAGTTGGGAGCTCATGGCCCGTGCCAGCAAGCCGTTCAGCTGCCGCACGCGACGGCTGCTGGGAGGCAGAGCTCTAACCACCCCCTGGAAGGACTCGCTCAAAAGGCTCTGGCGTGGCCTTTTGCTGGCACGGGAATCAGCGGACACAGCAGAGGAGGCCACTGAGGACTGGCTGCCAGAACAGGCCTCAGTGTCGGCGGCAGGAGTTGTAGAGGGGGGAGGAGCAGTGCGTTTCCGCACTCCTGCTGGTGCTGCTGGGGGAGCAGGAGGGCGGGTGGCTGCTGTTGCTGCTGCTGAAGGCTGTGCAGTGATGGGTGTGGTGCCACTGCTAGCACCAGATGCCTTCAGCCTCTGGAACTCCTCATGCTGGTGGAAATGTTTCGCAGCAAGGTGGTTGATGAGCGAGCTGGTGCTGAACTTTAAGGGGTCTGCACCTCTGCTCAACTTCCGCTGACAGTGGTTGCAAGTGGCGTACTTGCTGTACACTGTGGGCATGGTGAAAAAACGCCAGATTGGTGACAAAAACGACCCCCTACGGCATGGAACCGCTGCTGCCTGTCTCCCTGTGGTGGTTGGGGGGGGGGGCTTGGGTGCGGCTGGTGGTGGTACTGGCAGATGCTGCTGCTGCTGCTGCTGAGCCTGAGACACCAGCAGGCTGTGGGACCTGCCTACTGCTGCCAATGCTTGCAATGATGCGCCTCCTTGCAAGGCCCACAAGCGCATCCTCCTCCTCCTCCTCAGAGCTGCTGAGGACGACATCCCCTGGAGGTGGTGGCACCCAGTCTCTGTCTGTCACCGTGTCATCATCATCCTCCCCCTCCTGAAACATGTCCTGCTGGGATGATGACCCCCCAAACTCCTCTCCTGATGCATGGATGGGCTGCTTGACTGTCGCCACAGTCTTGCTGTCCAATCCCTCCTCCCCCAAAGTGCCCATCAGCATCTCCTCCTCAAGATCGCCAACAACAGCAGACAATTTACTCATGATGCCTGGGGTCAAAAGACTGCTGAATGACAGATCGCCAACTGACGGTGAACTGGCCTCCTCCCTAGGCCCTGCTGGGCGGCTGCTGCGAACAGGGGTGGTGGTGGTGGTGAGGGTGGAGGCCTCGGATGCAGAGCTGATGGCGGGCTGCTCATCCTCCGTCATCAGTTGCACCACAGTGTCTGCATCCTTTTCCTCAATGGGACGTTTCCGACCCGGCTGGAGGAAAATAGGAGCAGGTGCTACACGCTGTTGCTGCTGTGTCTCTGCAGCGTGAGTTGCTCCTGCTGGGCGGCGCCCAAGGCGTCCACGGCCAGTAGCTATGGGAGGAATGTAAGCCACTGACGCTGCTGCTGCTGCTGCGGAACTGTGCATGGTGGCGCGGCTTGCCACAATGCTGCTCCCTCTCCTCCTGATTCCCTTGCTGCCCTTCCCCTTGCCCAAACCGCGCTGGCTGCCACTTCCAGACATCTTAGATGTTTTGGGCGTAAACACTAAAGTTTTTTAAAAGGGCGGGTGAAAAAGTGGGGTACTTTAATGGAGTGGGTTGGTGGGTGAGGTGACACTAATCACTAAGTGATTAGATCGCTAAGTGATTACTAGTACAGTACTAATACAAAATACAATAATTCAGTAATCAGTATAAGTGTGAACAGTGAACAGTGAGTGTGTCCCCTAGTACACTAACTAGAAAAAACAATAATCAGTAGTAATCAGAAGGAAATAGAGTGTGTACTGTACACTACAGACAGTGCACGCACACACACACGCAGGAGCTAGCCTATGAACAGTGACTGAGTGTCCCTAGTAGTAAGTAGTAAGTAAGTGTACAACTAGAAATTACAATAATCAGTAGTAATCAGAAGGAAATAGAGTGTGTGTACTGACAGTGCACGCACACACACACGCAGCGCAGGAGCTAGCCTATGAACAGTGACTGAGTGTCCCTAGTAGTAAGTAGTAAGTAAGTGTACAACTAGAAATTACAATAATCAGTAGTAATCAGAAGGAAATAGAGTGTGTGTACTGTACAGACAGTGCACGCACACACACACGCAGCGCAGGAGCTAGCCTATGAACAGTGACTGAGTGTCCCTAGTAGTAAGTAGTAAGTAAGTGTACAACTAGAAATTACAATAATCAGTAGTAATCAGAAGGAAATAGAGTGTGTGTACTGTGCACGCACACATGCAGGAGCTATGAACAAACAGTGACAGTGAGTGTCCTAGTACAGTTACTACAAAATACAATCACTCAGTAGTAAAGGACAGCAGAAACACTGGTATAATAAACTAACAGAGGACAGGAGGACAGCTGCCCACACAGGCAAGGCCCTGAGGCCTAAAGCAGTGTAAGCTTGCCTGCAGCAGCTGTGTCTGTCTCTATGTAACACACAAGCTACTAACTAAAATACAATGTCTATCTAACTAACAACAATATAGGTGTGTATAGGAGGTGTATGTGAGCAAAAACGCTAGGTAGTTGACCACAATAAAGCTCTTGCTAAGCCAAAGCACAAAGGAGCAGATCTCTCTCTGTACAAAGTCAGGCAAGGACGGAAAAACGGAACATGGCGGCCGCTATTTATAGGGTAGGGGCTGGCCAGGGTCCCCCTCTGTGATTGGCTGCCGTCAGAGGGCCTGGGAGCCCTCTGATTGGCTCTAAGGACATCAATCTGGGCTATGACGCTATTCGAGCTCGGTATTCGAGCTCGAATAGCGCTGTTTGATCGAATAGCTCGAATAGTGAATGGGCTATTCGAGTTCACTCGAATAGCCCATTCGAATAGCTGCAGCTATTCGAGGTCGGTATTCGAGCTCGAATAGCTGAAAAAAGAGCTCGAATATTCGAGCTACTCGAATATTCGAGCTCTGCTGAGCACCACTGTCACCCACTGCCAACCTGCAGAATATCACCCACTGCCAACCTGCAGAATATCACGCACTGCCAACCTGCAGAATATCACCCCCACTGCCAACCTGCAGAATATCACCCACTGCCATCCTGCAGAATATCACCCCCAGTGCCAACCTGCAGAGTATCACCCACTGCCAACCTGCAGAATATCACTCCCCACTGCCAACCTGCAGAATATCACCCACTGCCAACCTGCAGAATATCACCCACTGCCAACCTGCAGAATATCACCCCCACTGCCAACCTGCAGAGTATCACCCACGGCCAACCTGCAGAATATCACCCCCCACTGCCAACCTGCAGAATATCACCCACTGCCAACCTGCAGAGTATAACCCCCCACTGCCAACCTGCAGAATATCACCCACTGCCAACCTGCAGAATATCACCCACTGCCAACCTGCAGAATATCACCCCCACTGCCAACCTGCAGAGTATCACCCACTGCCAACCTACAGAATATCACCCCCCACTGCCAACCTGCAGAATATCACCCACTGCCAACCTGCAGGATATCACCCACTGCCAACCTGCAGGATATCACCCTACTGCTGAGAAAAGGAGAGGAGACAGCAGTGTGCAGAGCCGCTGACAGACCTGCTAGTGGAGCTACGAGAAGTAGTGGAGGATCGCATCATCAGCCCCCACCTCTCGTATCCCCAGCAACTTCAGCTCACCACAGTCTTGTTCTAAGGAACCTTTCCCTGCGCCACATTCTGAGGGCCCCTTCCCTGCGCCACATTCTGAGGGCCCGTCAGGAACCGGCCCGCGGCATGCCTGCGTAGACGGTTCCCGACTGCGGATTTGACCAGATCAAGCAGGGAGCAGCCTTATTCGAGTTACAAACAAGGCGGGGACCCCTAAAAAGCTTCTTACTGCCACCACTAGCGGTTTGCTAGACACTTCCACTCAGCTGTCGAGTGCTCAATACGCAATCTGCGTTTTTGTATTCGGGTCAGCTTTGCGCTTAGGCCGAAAACGGGAACGCCACGCACCCACACACACAGTACAGTTGTACAGTAGCACAGCACAATCAGAGAGTGATTTGTAATGCAAGTTACACTGTCGTGCAGCAAAACCACTAACAGTCGTTGCGAACGATACTGTTAGCCACTCCCACTCTGCTGTCGAGTGCAGAAGTGCCCCATACACACATTGCAATTACAATTTCATATGGTAGTGTTGCTCAAGCATACAATTAGGCATGGACTTATACACAGCTACACTGCAGTCTCCTTTAGGCTATGAGTGTTAGTTTAGTACAGCAGAAGTCAAGCTTATTAAATAATAATTTAATATTGCAGGAAAAAAGTGGAACAATGCAGAACAGAGTATATACAAAAGATTATAAAAAACAAAATAAAAAGATACAAAATTAAGAGTTTACAAAGATACACACAAGCGATTTGCTTACCAAAATAAAAGGGAAATAAACGTACCAGCGTATCGATCTGGCGTTGTTGCGGGAGTACGCACTTCTGGTCAGGTACCAGGTCAGTTCTAGCCGTGTGTGCTACCTCCAAGAACTACGAGTTGTGGTTATCCTAGCTGCTGTTTTATACTGTGAGATACGCCTGGAGGCTGCAACTTCCTTGGGGAGGGGAGGAACTAGTTTTAAAAGTGTATTTCACAGCAGATCAAAGGTGGGGACTTGACTGCTCTTGGCATAATAAGCCATTTCCTGGCCAGAGGCAGTTTCTTGCCCCAAGACTAACGCAATTTTCCCGTTTGTGACATCACGGTCTGCCGAGCCACTTGTCACGTCTTGGCTAGCTGTGACATGCAAATGTCAAGGTTTTTCCTGTCTCAGTTTTCAGGTCATCAAAAAGGACTTCCCCCACGCCAGGTGACCATTGATTAAGGCTTCCTCCCCATTCCAGTAGGCCTGTCATATGTAAATGTCAAACATTCCTGTCCACTTTGAACTTGGCAGACTCACTTAGTCGGATATTGTTTTGACTAACAGGCAGCCGTCTACATTAATACAAAAGATCAAAGCAATGCCCCACATTTGCAGGGTGGCAGACAACAAGGAACCCAATTACCTGTTGTAACACCACTACTTAAAAAACCATCTCTAGACCCCACCGAACTTGCTAACTACCGCCCAGTGTCACTTCTTCCATTTGCATCTAAATTACTTGAACGCCACATCCATGCAGAACTAAGTCAGTATTTATCTGCAAATTCCTTGCTCGATCAGTTCCAATCTGGCTTCCGGCCAAACCACTCCACAGAAACAGCACTCACCAAAGTAGCTAATGATCTCCTCACAGCTAAATCCAAAGGCTATTATTCCATACTCATCCTTCTAGATCTGTCATCAGCATTTGACACTGTCGACCACACTCTACTCCTACAGATCCTTTCATCTATAGGAATAAAGGACCTCTCTCTCTCCTGGATATCTTCCTACCTGTCTGGAAGGTCTTTCACTGTTTCTTATTCAGATCAGGCCTCCTTTTCACATCCTCTGTCTGTAGGGGTACCTCAAGGCTCTGTCCTCGGTCCCCTCCTCTTCTCCATCTACATGCACGGTCTTGGTAACTTAATCAGCTCATTCGGTTTAAAATACCACCTATATGCAGACGATACACAACTGTACCTCTCGGCCCCAGACCTTAACTCCCTCCTCACCCGGGTTCCCGACTGCCTGTCCGCTATTTCCTCTTTCATGTCCTCTCGCTTCTTAAAACTCAATATGAATAAAACTGAACTAATAGTCTTTCCACCATCCCTGTCCACCCCTTTGCCTGATATTACAATAAATGATAACAACACGTCTATAACATCAGTTCCCAAAGCACGGTGCTTGGGGGTAATATTGGATTCTTCTCTCTCATTTACTCCTCACATTAACTCCCTAACCAGCTCCTGCCATTTCCAACTGAAAAACATAGCAGCACGTATCCGACCTTTTCTCTCCCATGACAC